>NC_141856.1:14747948-15051641 GCF_024713525.1 Acromyrmex echinatior | reverse complement strand
CGAGGACACTTTGCATTGATTTTATGGTCAATTGTGGATTCTAGAGAGGTCTATTAACTTTGCCGAAGAATTTTATTAAAAACATTTTATTGGAAAATACATTGAAAAATTTACTTTAAATTATATGAAAAAATAATATTATAGTATGGTGACAAGGGACTGACTACAAAAATCCGCAACAATCAAAGTGTTAAAATAGATCATCATATCATTTTTTAAAATAGATTATACTTGTATTATATCCAACATACTTAGTTATATATATTTAAAAAATATTTAACTCTCGCATTGAAAAAAATCCCTGGCTTTAAATATTCAGGAAGCATTTCTATTTAAAGTTAATAAATTAATGCCATACTTTATACGTTCTTGGTGTACGTTTCATTAATAATTATAATAGAATACTTTTTTTTACAAATTGTTCCGAAATGCTAAATCGTAGTCTTTACCCTGATAGTGAAGCTATCGTGTCGTTTGGCAACAAACCGTATACGCGACGTACATATATATGCGTGTCACGACATTTGGCAATTACCTCGGCATGTATGAGCACTCGATACGCGTTGTATGACGTCGCCGGTGTGCCCGAGCGAATTCTCGTTCGAGGGACAAGCCATAAACGGTATAAGCGGCAACGAGCGGTGCACTAAAACGCGTCCCGAGACGCGTTTCGACTGTTGAACATCTAATGCATCGGGAGTTGTCGAGCAGGATCGAGGAGACGGACTCCGGAGGGTTCGTGTATACTTTAACGTATTAGGAGGTTTCCCACTTTACGGATATTGACATATGTAACTTAATAATAAATCGAATATCATGATATCATTTTTTATTTTATTTTATTTTTTTATTTTGTACAACACTAGGAAACGTCAGAGAGAATAACAGGAAAAAGTGTGAAAGAGGACAGCTCACGTTGCCGGAATGTACCCGGAGGACAACTCCATCCCTCTTTTCAACTGCCTTGCAGTGTGCCTGAGCTTGTTTAGCTAGCATGCCACTGCATCGCCCTGCGGGGGTGGCAAATGCACGCATCGGCGCATATTTCGCGGAAACGCTTTGGCGCTTTCGTGCGTTACCGACGAGCATGTATATATATTAACGAACGATACCATCGCCGTGTAATATTTGCTTCGGGCTTTCTCGTTTCCCCATTATCGCCGTCGAGTCCGCCGACGTTGTGGCAGGGGCTGTCGCTTTCGATCGCTTTCGACGATTGTGATTTGCGCCATCGCTAACGCCGCCGACTGTTACTCGCGCGTAACCAACGATCAATTTATCTGTTATTTTCCTGCTCGATAGTCCGCAAAAAAACTAATTCCAGCAGAACGAATAAAGCATTGCACACTTCTCGATCTATTGCTTCATTTTCTCTCGGTGTATTTATCAAATCTACTTTGTCGTCCTAAGGAATTAATAAACGCGAGCAGAAATGTCTGTGAAGTTAGCATCGTTTTTTTGAAAAACAAAAAAATCAAAATTGTGCTAGATTGTGCCTAGCAAACATGAGCAGTGATATAAATTTTCGGGATGACACTCGACACGCTGATGCAGGTAAATGAAAGTTATAGAATGCAAGTAGAACAGGACGTCGCAGAAGCGAAAGGGCTAGATGGAACGGTTTCGTTCTGTTGAAATTATGTTCTTCCGCTCGTGCGGAATCTCACCACCTCGGGATAGCTTGGTAGCAGGCGCGATTTAATTAAGATACGAACAATCCGGGACGCGAAGGAGGCCGCCGACACGCTCGATGGAAATATCGGAAAATATGAGGATCGTGCCGGCGTCGCCTTCGTCATCGCGTCTGCAGTTTTCCAACGGTATGGTTACTGGCATAGCATAATAATAACGGGCATTCCCAGGATCGTAGCGATGATACTCATCGATAATTAAGTCGGCATTACTCCCTGCCGTTTATGCGCAGGTTTCGTGGAAAGATCTGCGATCGTTATACGCAGTCGTGCATGCGAAATTTCATGGCAATTGATAGGTGACTACGTCGATTTGTATATCGCCGCGAGAAGAAAAGGAGAATATATCGCCGTTGGAATTTAAGTGAGATTCATAACGAATAGCGAATGCGTATGCACGCGTGAAACAGAGAGAATAAAAACGTTAGGCCGTGTTCAGACCTCGCTTCCATTGATAAAGGATATTTCTGAGATTCTATAGTACGTGTAACAGACTATATGTGCTAAATGCACATATTTATCGTTGAAAATGGAGTTGAATACATTCTACTTTCTCTCCTTCTCTCTCTCTCTCTCTCTCTCTCTCTCTCTCTCTCTCTCTCTCTCTCTCTCCTTCCTTTTTTTTCCTAAAATTTTTTACTTTTAACGCTAACTGTTTTACGTTTATTGTTTCAGTTGGTGCAATGTTCGTTTGTATGTTGTACGCCATACTCTTTTTGAAGTTATGGTCGTACATACAAGTGAATATGTGGTGCCGCTTGAGCAACCGAAAGAAAACCACGCAAGGCAGAATGAGACGTCACGTGTCTTATAATAATCTTCAATGTAAGTATAAAAACGTCACAGTGATATAATACCTTATTAACACGATATTAATGTTTCATATATTTTATGCGTATCCATCAGGTAATAAATAATCTCTATACTTAATATTTAATATGCAGTACACACGCGATGCGACATTATTCCTCTATTTTTATATGAAACGGAAAAAAAAAATAAAAAAACGAAAAAAAAAGAGGAAATATTTTCATCGTCACATACTCTAGTTTATGATTTACTTTATATGTACCATCCGCGTGCGACTCACTGCCAAAACTAAAAAGCACGCGCGCGAATATATCGCAGTTCCGACGCACGAGTAACTATTTTTTATGTAGCGCATTGCACGCCATAGTTTTTCCCCCTTTTTTTTTTACGATATTACAACGCTGTAATACAGTCTCATCGATGCCGCTAGAGTCACATGTAACGGATTTCCGCTCCGGATGGAAGCCGATCGGCGCGACGCGGCGCAAATCTTCATCGTTACGTACGTCGATGTGCATATGCGCTTACCGAGGTAATGCACACATCCAAATAGCGCAAACACGTTCTACGAATCGGTAATCTACTGCACTCATGGTATTTGCCCACTCCTGAAGGCGCGTCGCGGCGCACCGCACACGTACGTGCGATCTGCTTACGTGTGCGTCTCATTGTAAGTGTATGTATTGTACCTATGTGTGCGCACATGATAGTAAAGGGAAAATAATTTCCACCCAATTTAAACTCTGCCGATCGGACGTGCCTATGTTTCCTGTGTCGGACGCGCCGCGGTATATCGATTATTCTGACCTGACCGGCAAAGTCAAATTATACGGTCTTTCCCCCCCGATAAACTCGCTCACCAGCGCAGTATTAACCCTTTCCCCCGTTCTTTCTCCGCAGTAGTGACGGTAAAACGTCGAACGTTTACACTGTTGCAGTATGTTTGCACTTTTAATCATGATTGCTCAATCTTTCTACACGCTATGACTTGTCAGAATTGATCGGTACACATGTTGATCATTATATGTTTTCCGATCACCTTCAGACGAACGCATTGTGATTTATTATACGATAAAATTGTGTCATGCGAATGTATCTGAAAGAATTCAAGAATATTTAAATAATTAAAATAATGATTATTTGAAATTGTCGAGCTTGTCTATTTGTTACATTCTAAGTGACTTTAAAAGATAAAAAATTGTTTAAACATTAACATTTACTTTGATTGAATAGGATAATTGTGTTGTTGACGCTGACGTAAACATGTCTAACGATTTTCCTAGGATATATGAATTTTTAAAAGAAATTTTATAACAGAATGAAAGAACCAATTCTGAAAATCGTAACAATTTTGATATTGGATGTGAAGAACTGTACTCACATTTTAATGAGGAACCACTTGAGGTTTTGAGAAGTTGTGTACTTGCATTCTTCTGTTTTATTAAGAATAATTAGATACACATTTTTATATTGATTACGAATTATTGGATTTTAAGAGTTTATTTTGTATTATCCTGAAGATAGTTGCAAATAACAACCGAAACGTTAATCTTTTGTTTTTAGAATGTATAAATTAAAGAAGAAAAACAATTTTGTATAATTAGACATAAATAATAACTGTGTTCTAGCTCTTATTTGCCTGAATTTATATTAATATTAGTAGTTTATTTCTTTTAATTAAAAAAATTGTTTATTAGACTTTCGAACATAACAAAAAACAATTCTGAGTTAATTGAGATATATCGATTATTATGGATTCCAATCGCGTTCAAACGAATGCGTGATTATTTATATGCCGAAATTGTTTCATTATACACGTATCTGAAAGAATTCAAGAATACTTAAATCATTAAAATAGATTATTCAAAATTGACTTCTTTTTACTCGCTTTATTCTAAATGACTTTGAAAGATGAAATATTATTTATTAGAGTATATATTAATATTGTATATTAAATATTGTTTATTACCCTCGAGTCTGGAGATCAAGAAAAAAGCAATTCTGAATTAATTGATATACATACGTCGATTACTATGAATTTTACGATGATTTATACAACGAAATTGTTTTATATGAACATATCTGAAAGAATCATTAAATATGCATTTAAACTATTAAAATAGAGGTAATAGGGGTAATAGGTTTTTAAATATGTATTTAAACCATTAAAATAGGGGTTTGAAATTGTCGACTTTTTTTAATTGCTTTATTTTAAATGACTTTGAAAGATAAAAAATTGTTTATTAGACTCTCTCGAGCATGAGAAAAAGCAATTCTGAATAGCCCTGCGTGTACCGTCGTGCTGCCGATTACAAAAATACGAGCGCGCGATAAGCAAGATATTCACGCTTCATCGAAGCGAGAATTTTCTGCGAGGCGATGAACAATTTTCAACTTTCCTCTAGATTTAGCGCTCGCCGGTGTTCAGAGACTCCCCATGCTACGTTTAGCACCGAAAATTAAGATGGATATTCTCCGATATGGACATCGGCGTATTCGCGTTCGGCGTTTCGCTCGCAGCTAATTAGCCGTTATCCGCTCGACCGACTCGCATCGTTCTCTCGTCGGAGAGCGTCCTAATTACGGTGCAAAAAGTGACGTAGTTGGATATAATTATCGAAACCCCGTGTTCGCGCGACACCTCGGCGTTCGCTCATCGGCTCATCGCGAGGTAACGCGATGGCGACCGGTCCGATCGATCGATAGACAAATGCAATCGACAAAAGCCCACCTCGGGACTCCGTTATTACGACCACGAGCTCGTGTAATCTAGCGCGCGCACGGACGCCGTGTAATTTTCGCCCTTTCTACCTGACCCAAACTCCTATGGCACGTCGTATTATTACGTTCTGTAATGACGACGTAGAACCAGCCGTGGAGCCTGTAACGTAGACCTGTACATATGTATCGCGAAGGTAGTGCACCTTTCACGTTTTTGTTCGTTACAGTTCGATCGATCATGCAAGGAATGACGCTTCTCATGGTCGCTTACTTTAGAAAGAAGCTGGAACACCTTTCAGCGGCCATATAAAGATAGATCTTATGCTTCAGATCTTATTTAACACGTATTATAACTCTTATAAAAACATCTTATACTTCAAATGATATAAAAAATTTTCTTTACAACACTGAGCCAAGATTGTGTGTTTAACAATAATGTGTTAAGTAGTGATGTTAAGTAGGTAGCGAGAAATTAGTAGAGGAGAAGGTGATTATGGCATCCCATTTATATTTTATACAATAATTTGATTAATAATCAATATTTAAATTTAAAACTTAACTATTATATTCGTCAAAGTGTCATTCAACTAATTCTAGGCTCAAAGTTAAGAAACATTTATTATACTTAGGATTATTTATAAAAATATGACGACACTGCACAAATGGCTTGAAGAGAAATAAGGATGATAGTGGCAAAAATAGATTTAAACGGTGAGTTACTAAGCAAATAAGTCATGAGTAATCATTATAGAATTCGCCACTTAATTATATCTACACTGGTCATAATAACACTTTTTCTCTATTTAATTTAAGCGTGTACTTGATTTGAAATAAAAATGGGTGTCGATGTCGTCTTAGATCCGCGTGCCGTCGAGGACGCGAGACAATTTACGAGTCTACAGAATTGCGTGGTCAAAGATCGCAAGCAATCGTATCGATTGGTTAAAGCTTTTTCTTCTTCTTCTTCTTCTTCTTCTTCTTCTTCTTCTTCTTCTTCGATGCTTAATTTGTGAGAGTTCTCGTTCGAGCAGCGTTCTTGTAAGGATGCTGCCTTTTCTGTCCTTGTGCTACCTCTGCCCTTCTATATCGATTCCTTTTTTCGCCGTTCTTTGCCCGCCGCGCCAGTTTCGAGATATATGAACGAGGGTGGTCTTAAGCGCGAGGCATCCCTTGGCACAAAGACGAAATTACGTCGGCCCTTGAGACGCCCTCGGGCCGAGATTGAAAAAAATAGAAATTACACCCGTCGCGAACGGAAGCCTGCTCGATCCCACCGCGTCCCCATGAGATTTAACCCTCTCCGACGAGAACGATCCCCGACCTTCTTCCATCCTTCTGTGGCCATCCACAGACGTGATAGGAGCCACTAAGGAGATCTTGAGAGCGCAGATAGGCGGATCTTAAGCAATCGCAGAACGCGAGATTGACCCTTGATCAACGTAAGAAATTTCTGCGAATTCTTTATCTTTCTTGCTATATAGATATCATCTTTTATTCTACTGAGTGGTTTAAAAACAAAATTGAAATAAAAAAATGCGAATATTATATATTTTATTTGTAAATGCAAGTGAATGTTGTGATCCGAAATGTTGGAAGCCACTTGATTATTTATTGATGATTTTGATTTACAGTATATATAATTACATAGTTAACGTATAATTATTGCTGTATATTATGCATCGTTGTTAATGGTGTAGTACTTTAATAAATAAAGCCTTACGAGCACCTGTGTCACCCTCTGCGAGATAAGGAACGTCATGCTACGTCAAGAATATGTCAACGAACGTAGTGACAAAGTTGGCCTCATCACAAACAAAGGAAGGACCTAGAATATTCTGTCGACTGTTCCGTTAATATAATTATTGAACCGAATGAATCAGGTGACGCTGTGAATAAATAAATCGATTATATCTTACTCTGAAAATACAATATATAAACTAGAATTTAACTGATATAACGCTCTTAATAAAATTTAATAATACTTTAAATTAAATTCTTTTATTTATCGGAAATAAAAAGCTTTTTATTAAATGAATTAATACATAGCGTAATTAGAAACTGAGCAATATATTAACAGTGATTTGCAATTTTACGTGTAAATGAAATTGATAAAAGATTCGAGCATTTGTATAATTGATCAACTGGAAATGCTCCGAATAAATACAGCAGTTTCTGCAACTGCAGGGAATGGTTTTTAATTAATAATTCGTCGGTGGAAGGTTTACTGCCCAAAGATCACAGGTTTGAATCAAACGAATTTACATGGAATATTAACGAATCATTAAATCGTTTCCGAGTGCTTCTGCGTGATCGTGCACTCGTTAATTTCGCGTATTTGACTGTTCTCTGAAATCACGTCGCGATTTCGTTATTTCTACTTAAATAAACGTACGCAAATTGCGATATGCTTCAAGACCGGTTCCTTTTTGCTCAGAATTGCAAAATTGTTTTTATTTATAGGAATGTAAATATAAAACTTACATTATAACATAAACATCGTATGAAAATGTATTGTCAATCATAATTATTGACGATTATAATTCTTCCATGTCTTACGGTTTTCATATTGCTTGGAAAATTTACAGAAATTTTCCGTAAACAATTGCACCGACAATTGATGTTTTGCAGACGATTTTGCCGTCAGAAGCTTCGTCTTTCTGTGTGACGGATGTTGAACAGGAAAGAAAGAAAGAAAATAAACTATATACATTTATTTCGCATTTAGAGAGAGAGGGAGAGAGAGAGAGAGAGAAAGAAAGAGAGAGGGGGGGGAGGCAGAACAGGACACGATAAAATAAAAAGAAGCGCGAGGAATTTAATTTGGTTGAATTCTTCTACATTTATTACGAGGATTGCAGAACGACGTCTGTAGTCGGTCGTCGACATGGACGTCGATCGACGTCGCGAGAGCAGGCCGCGACTGGCACAACTCCTGGCATCGCGACGCCAGTGTCCGGGACGCTGTCGAGTTCGAGCGACAATGCAGAGCGCGGCACCTGGCGCAACCTGGGCTTATTTGAATTCCAGATTGGATTATTCATCGGATTTGGATAATTGAGGGGATTCTATCAGTTACTGGTTTGGCGTCGAGGTGGGATTAGACGCGCAAATGGGAATCCGCGCGCCTAGCGCAGCGCCGAGAAATTCCAAGGTTTCCGACCGAACGAATCGCGCGAGCGAATCAGTTTCGTTGCTTAAGGAGTCTGAGAGACTACTCGAGAGACGCGTGATTGTACAAGCGAGAGATACAATCATGAAACTTCTAGGAATTCTCTAGAAGTTTTTACTTTAATTTTACAAATTGCGATTAAGAACACATATATATACACACACACACACACACATACGCACACAGCATTTAAATCATGTTAATGGTGCAAACATGTATTTGTATAAAGTAGATTCTTGATATTTTCTACGATTTGTATCTTTCAACTTTTCATTCAAAAGCAAAAGCTTCTTTAAACAAATTTTTATATTGCTTATTTCATATTTGTTAGATCTTATATCTTTCTGTGTCACTTTACTGACTGTGTTGCATGTCTATTTACGAAAGGAAAACCTTTCATTAGTGAAAAGAAGAAACATTAAAAGATATTTTTTCCTTCGTAATATCACGGATTATTTTATTAATTTTTTTATTAATATGATCGTATAATAATAATAAACTGACGCGACCTAATAAAATACGCTCTTTCTGTTACAGCTTCCAGCATTCAGAGTGCAAATGATGTCAGCGACTTTGAGCACGAGATGAACGACTGTGGAAATTCATTAGTACAATATCCTGACAATCTAAACTTCGGCGATCTTTATTACTACATATTGGCACCCACTTTGTGCTACGAACTGAATTTCCCCAGAACGCAGCGGATTCGAAAGAGGTGAGCAAACGATTGATTTGGAATTACGACTTTTGCACTTTAGTATGAAGCTATATTTGTGATTTTTATCAAAAATGATGTATCTAATTCCAATTGATGTATCTAATATTAGTCTTCCACGAGAGACTATTTTATAAGTTTTTGATGGTTTTTTTTAAGTATCTATTTTGATGGTTTTTTTTAAGTATCTATTTTGAGATTGATAACAAAAGCAGAAATATCTTCTCATTACATGAATGTTCGAAATTGATAATGTTCGAGATTGACAGAGATATTTTTAAAACTTAGATTTCGCTTGAAACAAATAAGGAGCGTTTTAAACGAGTAGAATGTTATTAATTTTGAAATAATATTATAATATTCTCTAGTATTCTTAAATAATTTTTATCCATTTAACTTCTTTGAAACCGTGTTTCAATTTACACATCTTAAAAATACAAAAAGCAAATTCACTTCGATTGGAAAACGAGTCAAGTAAAAACTTGATATTGCCTGAGTTTAGTCGCGCGGGCGCATACATTGCGTGAGGTGTATAAAATCCGTCTTTGCTCTCAGATTTCTCGTATAGATTTCGTCATAGAGAAGAGAAGAGAAGTATATCCCCCGATTCTCTCTCATGTCTTATTTTCTTTTCGTAAAGAATGTCAACAAATGTTGAAGTCGCCGGTTTACGAAACTCAGATTCCAACGAATGAATTCTGTTCTGAGAAGAAAATTTTGAAGAGGAAGAGAATTCTTACTTGGTCCGATTTTATCTAGAACATGAATTATTCGCTCGTGTCGAAATTGGACGAAGATTCCGTGAGATCGTATTTTAGAATTCTATACTCATTTGAGAAATTTTATTTAAATTTATTTTTGATATGCTATTTGCGAATAATAATTTAATTATAGGAATGTATGGAATTTTCACGAATGAATGAAGAGATTCTTTGCTATAATTCCTAACTTCAATATGTTTTATAATAATGTTAAATATTAAAAGTAATGTATATACAAATGATTAATAAAACGTGAATTATTATGGGATATTTTCGTAAGGAATTTAACATTAAATATCTTTATAAATAATTGATTCAATGTATGGGTATTAAATTTTAAAAACACATGTTAAATTTGGATATTACATGGATTACCCATTTAATGTAAATAATTATACATTCAGAATGTTCTACCTTGAAAGATTATAAGTAATACTTGTTGATAAATCAGACTTGACAAATTAAATTATTACACGCTTAGTATATCTTCTCAAGTTTGCCCTTTTGATTTGGTATATTGTAATTTGTTTCTATTGTGTGGAAACTTTCTCCTTTTGTATCGTCTTCTGTGCGGCCACGTTGATTGAAAAGTGCAGACTTTACTTGTCGCTAGCAGTTTGCTGAAAACGAAACTCGCGCGGACGACGTGTCGTCGAATAGGAACGTCGTTTCACGCGATAGCATTCAAAAGTCGTATTTCCGATTTTTCGAGAAGCGGTTTATGGTCGAGGGAACGGTTGGGAGGGTAACGAAAATGCGGGGGTGGAAATTCATGGAACCAGCCGGAAATCGGTTTGCGCCGTCGATAAAATCTGAAAGCAAATAAATGTATACCAGTATAATGATCAGTGTAATAGAATCACGTGGAAGCGAATTAGTTTGGATGGTCGATAAATCCGATAAAAGATATATATTTTCCCGTTCGTTGTAATATATGTCGTACGGATATATTCCATTGTCACAAAAGACAAAAGTGTTACTTTTTTAAATCAGAATCATATATATTTTATTGTTAAAATATGCAGTTTATAATTTTATATATATTGTATGTAGCATATATATACAATATATGTATATAATTTTTGCGTTTTTAAATGTCATTAAAAATTAAATGATATTTTTGACAATTTTATACAAAATAATTATGTTATCTTAAGGACATATTTTTTAATATTAAGAGAGGATCTTTTGTGTATTTATCTATAATTTATCCAATTTACAGATTTCTTATAAAACGGATATTGGAAGTCGTCGTAGGATGCCAAGTAGTGATGTCACTTTTCCAACAATGGATGATACCTTCCGTAAAGAATTCATTAATCCCCTTTAGCGTAAGTATTTTACTGCATTATTATGACATCTTTCAAACAATGTTTTGCGCCAATTCTTAAATTTTGTCTGAAGCGCAACACCTTGTTCACCTTATTACTCACCTTTATTCTTGTACAATATAGATAATAAACTATTGATATTTCGGACGATATCTTACTTTATTATGAAAACCAATTATTTATCGTGCGGGTCATAAATAAGTCGGGCTAACCACGATAGTGTAACAGTTGGTAAGATAGGAGCCGAGAGACGAGTAGAAGTGTAATTCGGTTTCGCCAAATAGGTACGATCAATCTTTCGGGTAATACTCTCCGCCTGGAAATTCGATACACACAAATATACGGCAAATTCTGTACTACCCCGAACAAACAGGGATCCCCGCGCTACGAATTCCCTCGTGATAAAATACGCAGGAAAAAGGGAGCTGTCGCATGCGCCACAGTTGTGCTGTAATATTGTTGCAAGTTACACCTGTAGGCAATATATCCGTCTGTGACATAACGTTGTATAATATCACGAGCATGATGTAAATTGTATTTCTTAAAATGCTAAACAGATGCGAATGGAAGGAAACTAAGGGTTTCAGCGACACGTACAAAGTATATTTTTTTTATCGCTTATACTCACCCGAAGGTGTTGCAGATATATTTCACAGTGTTAATAACTTCGTCGCGAGAATTCGCAGTGTCTCCATTCGTCGAGGCAACAAAACATTTACAGCGGAAACGGTATACAGCCAATTTATTTTCGTGACGGTACGGTAGCAGTCTCGATAAAAATAAGCGAAAGTGAGAAAAAGAAATGAAGAAACGCGTCAGCGGCATGTCGTTTTAGCCCGTTGCGTCGCAATAATGCTCGAGGCACGCCATCAGTTTTTATCTCACACGGAGTTAAATCCTCCGCCTTGATTTGGCAGTTAGATTTAATACCTCAGGAGGATGACGCGAGCGATATTTTCGCTGCAAATATCTCGCGTTTTCTCTTCCAACCGGACGATGCCCTGTCGGTGTGATAAAGGTTAAATACATTCGTGGAATCTACAGTTATCACCAGTCATTTATTGCGAGTTTTATTACTTTCAACGAAATCCTAACTTTACTTAAATATCTCGGATTAAATCTTCAACTGTCCAATATTTGTACGCAAAATCGATTGTGTGCAGAGTATTTACCTGTAATAATTAGTTTCTTTTTGATAAAGATCAGAGTAAAAAAAAACTATGGATAAATATTTTTTTTTCTGGAACATTAAGTCGTATATTTAATTATTTAATTATATCATATTAAATGTGATATCATATTAAACAGAAAACTCACTCTCTTTCTCTCTCTTTCTCTCGTCTCTCTGTTTCTCTGACATGATTTTTATTACATTTTCCTGTAAAGACAGATAATGAAAATGTGGCATGCACTAAATTAATTTTAAAAAATCGTTAGCGAAGAGGAAGTTAATTAGCCAATTATCAGTCGCTACCGATGAGGTGTAATAAACGAACCGCTTAATTAAATAAGTTGTATCGATAGTGGTATAGGAAAAGGCCAGTTTAAAGTTAATTAGAGGAGTACGCAGAGCGCGCAGTATTAATAAATATATATATTTTTAATTCTGTTCGGATACCTTTGATTGCACGGTAACGAGGGATGTGTGGAGTGTGTGAATATGTGTCGCGACGATGGGAATTTTGTATTGGGTGCTCGTGAGAGACTCATGGATTTAAATGGGACCTTTTATGTGGCTGAGCTTAACCACAACATGGCAGGCATCCGCGGTTCACCATCTATGCCCATATTTCGTACATAATGCTATCGAAAATCCGGATCTTGCCATCGATCCGCTAGAGCTGCTAATAATTCAGCCATTCATACTAATATCGACTGCAGTATGTTCGATAAAATTACGAAAAAAAATTCTTACGCTTACAAATGCGGCCTGTCCAATGAGTATGAGGTCGATAATGTTTATCGTATGTTTACTTTTTTTTACGGAGAATTGATTTCATTTAATACAGAAGCTGAAAATACAATTAATGGAAAGACAATTAATTTTTTATTAACTTTAATCAATCTAGAATGCTTTCTGATTTGCAATCATTTGTGCAAATACAACAAAACAGGTTAACAAAGCACGAATCACAAACAAATGTAACGCTTAAAACATATTCAGACCAGAAATTTCAATTTTAGCTTCGGCATGATTAAAAATTAATTAAGGTGTTTCGCGTATACATTCCATACAATTAAAATAACTATAATAAAACAGATATAGTAAATAAATATGTCAATAATGTTTCTGTCTGCTAGTTTATATAAACACAAATATGTCAATAATGTTTCTGTCTGCTAGTTTATGTAATTAGCAAATAACATTATATTTTTTTAATGAAACATGCTCACATCATTATCGAAGAGCAATCTCTTTGATGCGTCTACCTTCAATTTGGTTTGCGTATTCGCGCATTATTTACAGTCGGATGCATTGTTGCAGAGCTTTGCGGGAGTAGCAACTATTCCTTTCCATAACGGTAGCGCTAATCGTAACCTCCATATTCACGATTAGGTAATTCAACGGTATGTTTCCTCCTTGACGTCCCTTCGCCGCGTTCGGGGTTATATCCCGCGCAGGATTATTAAGCGTTTCCATCTCGGGAATCAGGATCGACGCGAGCCACTCAGCAGGGAACCGGTCCTGGGAATCCGACCGCATGATTTCGCGTCGCGGACAAATTGCTTCTGCAAATCGTTCGACGCCCTCTCTGCTGCGCTATCCGCTTCTCCCTCGTTCTCCTTTCAGTTCCCAAAGAGACTCGAAGGAAACGCTTTGCCAGGACGCACGCTAGAAATACCGAGGCGATGGTGGCATTCCTTCTCCTTCTCACCCTTTTCGTTCTCACGATGGTAGCATTCGAGACTGGTATCGACTGAACGCAAAGTAATTGCCATTGCTGCTAGGTAGTTGTAGGGATGTTAATGCCGGGATAGGGACCGGACGACAAACTACCCCTTCGACCGTTTCGATTCTCCCCTAATTCGATCGCTTCCGCGCTTATCGTTCCATACGCCATTCTTTCTTCGTTCAGCGATAAATTGGATTTGATAATTGCGAGTCGCGATTACAAAAGTCACGTCGTCGATCGAGCATCCAGCTGGCGCTGAGAGACGACGTTCGCTTCCCTCGATTTAGCTCGGCTGGTCTGTCACTGTCGCTCGTGGATGTTGGCGGGGATGAGGAAAGAAAGACGAAGAGAGAGAGAGAGAGAGAGAGAGAGAGAGAGAGAGAGAGAGAGAGAGAGAGAGAGAGAGATTAAGAAATCTACGTGGATATTGCTTCCTTCGGATCGTGAGTCGCGAAAGGAGAAAATTGATAACTGCGGATGATGCTTGTCGGAGGGTAATCACTTTTTACTGGCGTGCTCCAGGCTGAGCCTCGTTATTCTTACAGGGCAGAATGAATGGATAAGAAGGTCGAGCACGAGCCGCGCCGCGCGCGACCGGAAATCCTTGCGATTTCCTCTGGCAAGTGGGCGATTAACCCCTCCAGCGCTGAGAAATTCATCGTGCAGCGCTTGCTTAGTGACAGTCTGTGCTTCTGCACGAATACATTTTTACGAATAATATCGCTCGCTTCAATTACGCTAAATGTAACTGCCAGTTTCTTATTTAGTCTTGCTTACGATCTCTCGTTTCTACATTATTTCTTCTTTTCATTTAATCCTTTTATTTTGTACTATCATCTTATAGATTTGTTTTATATCTGATCTGTCATGCAATTCAATGTTGCTAAGTATCATGAATGATTATGTCACGAAAGTACAGAGAAACTATTGTTTCTCTGTGGCTTCTGCCTATAAAATTGTGCGGCTTTTTGCTTTGCGGATCGATTGAGCGATCGAGGAATAGCAGAGAGGGTGCATCGTGTTCTGGCTTATCGGCTTACAGCATACTGCAGTTTAAAGGGATGAGCGTTTAAAGGATTTTCGAGAATACGTCGAAAGTGGTTATACTGCTTCGAGAAGCATGTGACTTTATAGTAGTTATGACATATGGAACATATGAAACGTATGAAATGTATCGATTTTCTAATCACACAATACATTATGTTCTCATATATACTGACACAATTTTGTGTAATATGATCTATTAATTATGTGTAATATAATCTATTAATTATGTGTAAACTAATCTATTATATTGTATTATAAAAATATGAAGGCAGAGAGAGAGAAAGAGAAGGAAGAGGGAGTTTTTTTGAGAAAAAATTTTTTATAGAAAATTTCATAAATACAGTCCGTTTGTGGGACTGTTAATTAAAAAACAATCTTATTTATTTTTTTCGCGAATTTAATATTCTTTTATCTCTGTAGTTTGTGTAATCTATTAATTATGCGTAATGTAATCTATTACATTTTATAAAAATATGGAGGGAGAGGGGTTTTCTTTGAAAAGTATGAGTGCTCTTTGAGAAAAAAAATTTTATAGAAAATTTCATTAAATACAGACCGTTTTAATGGATTGTTAATTTAAGAAAAATCTTATTTATTTCTTTTACGGATTTCTTTTATATTTCTCTATTTCTTCGTATATATAAACCTACTAAGGTGTAAGGGTCAAGGAGCGACGAATCGGGAAAAGCTGCATGGCATGCACGATGTTCGCCTATTGCTCGTTTTTCCTTTCGTCGGCAGGATTCCAGATACTTGACCAACGTTGTTGAGGCGGAATTCGCGGAATACCAGAAGCCGGTCACACCTTCTTGTATCAAAGTCGCCGATATGCGTTCGCCGGCAGGACGGAAGTTCTGCTTCGAGTTATGACGCTGCAAAAATTCTTCCGATCCGCTGCGATAGGCAGAGTAAAAAGAAAACGTTGAGACGGCAGCTAACAAGTAAAATCGCTGGTGAAACTGCACGTGACTCGGAAGGATCGGATTTTTATATAAGAGCGATCTCGCGTGTTTTTGCCGGTCTTCTTTCAAACCTTGAAAAACTTGTGAACGCATTTTCTTTTTAATATAATTTTCTTCATCAACATCTCAATGTTTCAAATTCTGTAGATTTTGTATTTCTCTAATTAATATTTTTCTTGCATTTCCCTTAAAATTTGTAGAATCTACGTAGAAACTTTTTGAATTTTGATGTTATATAATCCATTTTCGACTAACTACATCGTCGGATCCAGACTTCAGTGTTGTTCCAAAGTAGTTTGGAAATCCGCTCGATGGACGTTATTACAACCGGCCGCTTAACGTATAACGACGAACGGTGGAACGTGCTTGTCTAAAAGACCGAAAAGCGAGGCGAAGTTTTATTGCCAGAGTATCTCTGTCGAGACGAAGAATCTCAGACGGTATTTCTTCGACTTTTAACTGACGGCGAAAAGCGGACGCGAGTTGTATTTCGAATATCTTGCAGAAACATTTCAATCTTGCAATGTTCGTGATCAAACAGGGAGAGCGAAGAAACTGAGATCTTTTATAAGAAAGAGACTCAATCGTATTGGACTTTTGCGAGAACCGTTGCGGCCGGAGCGAGTTATTGTTTTATTTTTTCCCGGCCTGTTTGTCACGAAAGAAAGAAAGAAAGAAAGAGGTAGAGAGGAAGGGAGGGCAGAAGACTGCAGGCGGTATTTATTCGACTGCTAACTGGTACCAGAAGACGTTAGTGAGTGGAGAATAGCGAGGGTAGTTGTCCGCGGAACCCTCTTTTTGCCGGCACGAAACACTTAAGACCACGTCGAGTGCCTTTTAATCCTATTTGTCTTCCGCTGCGCTCCAGTAGCATAGTCTGGTGGAAGCGCGACTCTGGAAGTTGTCAGATCGAAGTAAATATTTTGATTGCCTGCAGAAAGGAGTTGAGTTGAATTCTAGGCATAACTCCAGACGTTAATTCGCCAAAAAACAGACTTTCTGCGTAATGAGTGTAGGAACACGACGTGGAAATTTATTTGACAACATTAAAAGCGTTTAAACTGTTCTTTACATATTTATTAGATATTTTGATGCAAATTGAATATTAATTACATGCTAAGATAAATGTGACATTTTATTTTTGGAAGAGAAGTATTATTTAAATAAATAATATTTTAAGTAAAAGCTTAGTTACAATACTTGATTATTGTAATTATTATATAATATGTGAACCTCGCATAATATAAATAATACCTGTTGTAATTTTTGTTAATATCAATAAGAACTTAAGAAGTATTAATATTTAACGACTCATCGATTTAGAAAAACTGCGAATTCTGTGATCGTCTCGCATCTGCCTCGTTCGTAAAAATTTCCATTAAACATCTACGACGTGCGTGCGTGATAAGATATCGGCTCTTCAGCCAAATGATGGCGCGATGTCTACGTAAGTACCTCTCGTACTTCGCCATGCCATTGTCGGCCAGCTGAGATTCAATCTAACTGAAGCGAATTCCCAGTATCTCGAGTACTCTCCCCGGCGGCAGGACAAGATGTTCGCGGATGCAAAGTGTAAATCTCTCGGTGCTAATTGAAACGACGACGCGCGAAGGAAACGACCAGTGGCGTTGAGGGGATTGGATGAGGTCGCTTCGTTTCCTCGACAGTACGATGGCAAGGAAATTTTTTTCTCACTTTTTTCTTTCCTTCCCGCGTTTATTTCTTTTTTTTTCAACCTTTCTTGCATTCCGGAATTTAGCAACATATATATAACATTGAAGTATCACGAGTAGAGTTCAGTTTCATACCGTTGCGAAAAGGTGACAACACTCGACTATATTACGTCGAATAAAGATGACGGATAGAGGACTTGAAGGAGGAAAGTGTGACGACAAGAGGCAATTCTTGTATCAGTTCATTGTATCTTTTCGACTTTTGCGTTTTTTTTAAATATATTGGCAGATATCTCGCTTTTAATAAGTGCCTTATTAACTTTAATTTACAGGGGTAGCGCACTATTGTCATACTATTTGTTTTAAGTATAAGACCTTTGTTTATAATGTGCGATCTTCACTTCCACCTAATTTCGATGTTGATATCATATCTAATAAAATTTTTACGAAGTATAGAATTTACTCACACTGTTAAAAGAATCGATATACCACAAATATAGTTTAATGACATAATTAAACGGTATGACGTTTCATGCGCACTGTATGAATATTTAACGGATATTTTATTGGTCTTACAGTTAAAAGAATCGATATACCACATATGTAGTTTTAATGACATAATTAAATGGTATACATTTCATGCGTTCTGTATGAATATTTGACGGATATTTTATTGGTATTTTTGCGATCATGATATATTCAATTTATTATCGTCTATATATCTGTAAATTTTTGTAAAGAGCACTATTCTTTGCATAGACATGAGAATCACAATGGTTGAAAAGTATTTTCTTTTCACACACCTTTACTCTTCATTCAAAAAGCAACGCTTTGATCGTTCGCGTTGCACAAACCCGGCGGAAATAAGATGGATAAAGAGAACGAATAAGAAATGGAATAAGAGAAGGAAAAGAGAGAGAAATGTGGTTCGGATATCTACGTGACGTTTTGGACGTGATCGTCCGGAGGAAAATCTATCCTGCTTTTATTTTCGATCCCTCGAATGCTCTTCACTTTCCCCTTCTTTCGTCTGCATCTCGAGTGCTGCTATTCATTCGCGAAGGTTCTCTCGAACCACCGAGCACCCTCGCACTCTGATTGGAATGCAATCATTTGGGAGACGCGGTGATTCCACGAGAATACAAATTCAACTAGCTCGTTCTCTCCGAGGAGCGTTTGTGTAAGCGATTTTATATTGATAAGGGCATCTTAGAGCTCTCCTTTTTCATTAACGATTATTTCTATGTCCTCTAAATCTTTTTTACCACCGTTTCCTCTTAAAGAGCTTCTTTTAATCGTTCAATTACACGCAGGAAGGCTGCGTTTTATAGTAGACAGTGTAAGCCGAGCTTGCCATTTGCCCCGGCTCGTAATTATCAGGCCGCGTAACGTATCGTGCCTCATTAAACCGAGTTGTAAAGTTGGCGCTAAGGAAACATGGAATCCTCGTTGGGACAACTTGTTGCTGTTGTAAAAAAATCATTTTCTTGGAGACGTAAACGTTTGTTTACGATACAGTGTTTAAACTTTAGTGCCACTCGTTTGAATCGCGTCCTTTCAAATTGAACTCGCCGCAATTATTTTTCAAGTTTCTACTTACGACGATAAAATTACAATAATTGATATACCATTGATCAGTAGTATATAAGCGGATAGATAATACAGCACGTTAATCGTTTCATGTGACACATTATCTTGCGGATCACTAGCTAACAATATCACTCTGTATCTCACCTTTGCCATTTTTCTGTTTATTCTGTCGCAACAGTGACAAACGCGAGTAATTTAATTAGCATTATGATATTGTCATGCTGCAGAATATTAACTGTAATAACGGCAATACGTCACGATAATTGCAATTAGCATGATCTAGTTGCGTGTGTTTCATTGTCATATTAAATCTATTATTTACTGGCAAATGAAATGCATTATCACTTTTAATTTACTAAAATACTTAGTTAATTTTTAAATATTTATTTTTGTAGATTACATTTTTATTAATTACAGTGAAAACGAGATTATATTTAGAAAAATAAATAGAAATATTCATTATGGTATTATAAAAAAAAGTATACCGGGGAAATATGTTTAAGTTTAAGTGTGTCATTGAAAAGAATTATTTATTGAATTATGTTAAAATATATATCTATAAACGAAGTATTTCGAGACTGGCAACTTCCCTTTACATTGTACAAAGAGATGCCGCTGTTTAAGGAGGAATGCGGCCATTGGCGCGTGCATACACGCATAGTAATGATGCGTTGAAGTTGCGTGGAAGCTCTGAAGGTATTTATTTGCAAACCTGGTATACACAAACGCGGTTGGGTGGTTGTTGTAGCATTTGGGACCTCTTGACAACCGCCACTTAAGCGAAACGCCGGAGGGACGACTTCCTTTCCTTGTGTTCAATTAGCGTCGTGTACGAAATATCAATTCCATCAGTGGAAAGCCCCTTATTCGCCATAGAGTATAAATCTATATCGAACAAGGAAGTATCGGACGTCTTTACCTGATATGGAATTATTATTAAATTTGATTAAAAGTTCGTTTAATTCAATAATATATTATAAGTGCATTAACAACATCTGGATCTCCATTAAACTTTGTTGATTAATTCTACTATTCAATGGATTCGCATATTAAATTTAATTATATTCGATACATGAAATTCTGTTTTCGATAAATATATGTTATCCCAATTTGGATATCAATAACATGCTTAAGGATGGACGGATATTATTATTCATCATTTATGTATTACCTAAATAAATCTGATGAATTTTTTATTACTATAATTCGATTCTTTTTAAAATAATATCCTGTAATAAAACGTAATACATAAATAAATAACTATGTCACAGATAGCGAACGTATATACATTTAAATAACATATATATACTTTAAGAATACATATCACTTAAATTTTTTTATATACTCTTCCAACTTTAGAAATTAATGCAATTGAATTAAAACGATTTAAAATGATAATTTATGATATCACGAAGAACAAGAACTAATTTTTTGAGATTTAATTAAAAATGTTCACAATATTAACCAGATTAAACATCTAAAATATAAAGATTAAATTATTGAGTTACAATAATCTAATGGAAAGTAATGTTTCTATATGAATTATTTGTCGAATTGGAATATTTTAATGAATAAAACATAAATCTCTAAATAATCTCTAATTTCTAAAATGTAATATGATAAGATTCAATCTCTTGATTTCTTGCGTGTTTCAAAACTTGTTCACCGTTGGTAGAAATGTATTCAATATCTGAAGACTATCTTGAGAAATATGTACAGATAATTAAAGGATTATTTTTATGTTTTTATTTATTAAAATATCCAGTTTTTGAGTAATGTTTATGGAGGCATTACTTTTTATTTAATTCTTACAAGGAATTAATTCTTTACAAAGATTGATAACCTTTTAATATATATTTATTCAATAATCAAACGCTCTTCATTTTAATCGCGTCATTATTCTTGAATGATGTAGTTGTCGAAGATATTAATGCTATATAAAACAATATTCCTCAAATAATAACAGAGTATCGATATCATATAACCGCATTTCGACACGCAGATTAAATTTTGCGGTTTGCTTCCTCGATAGTGACGTTAATCTAATTTCGCGTGGGCGTTCATCCGTAAGTAAACCTTTAATTGTGTTGCAACAGAGCGTAACATGTTGTACAGAGATACATATAAATATCGCAGCCTTTCCATTCAAAAGAATTGATGATTCACTTGATTTGATTTTAGCTGTCACGCACAACTCAAAATTTATATCGCGCACGATTGTGATGTTTTTTGCAAATTTTGAATTGTGTAATTCTAAATGCGATATGTGAAGTAATTCAGCTTCGAGTATATCGACGAGCTTAGAGCATATCGTATTTACGATCTTAAATCCAATTAGAAAATTACATTTTGTAGTTGGTAGCACGTTTTCGCCCTCTCACACCTACCCTCCTAACTCGCATTTGTTTTGCGTTCAGCTTTAGGGCATATCTGCTCATTCCTGCTCCCTCTTTCTCTTAACGCACCCCTTCTCCGTATGTTTCCCACGTATTTACCTTCTACATTAATAATCTCGTACCTCTCTCGTTTGCGTTGCAGAATATGGACGTAGCCAAGGCCTCCGAGCGTCTTCTCAAGCTGGCGGTGAGTATGCATACATGTCTCTATGTATATACGTGCAAATTTATAAGCGTGTGTCCGAAATAGATGGTAAGTCAACCATTTTAAAAGCTTTGTTGTAAGGTAAACTTAGAAGAAATGTCTTCAAAGGGGGCAAATATTTTTTTTAATATTTCATCAATTTAACATTATTGTTGCGAATAAGTAGACATTATTGCAAACATATAATTTGTTACATAAATTATTAAACATCTGTATTATTTTAACATATATATAAAAAGTTAAAAGTGTTAAAACAGAATGAAGATAATAATATACAGAAGTTTAGCTATCGAACGGAAAATTTTCTACACAAATAATCATCTTATTTGGTGAAAGCAAGTCTTGGCGTTGTAATTTATGTGTGAATTTTAATTATCAGGTCGAGTAAATTTTTTTACAATTACACGGAAAGAACGATTTTGCTAAAGTTTTTAAAAATTTAGGTAGATATACAGATCTGAAAATCTTTGTTGCACCATCAAAATGATTATCGTAAATGTAGGTGATCAAAATAATTATGTAGAGCGCACAAACTTGTTGCTAGACTGTCAAAACTTTTTGTAGCATTACTTATCATGAAAATCCTATACGTATTGTAAATGTAGGTGACTTGGGACAGTGTAAATAATTTGGACAGCATGTATGTTTGTTAAATTTAATCATGGAATCGATTCATGAGCAATTAAAGAAGGTTTAAAATTTAAACTTTCTTTAATGACTAATGATAAGTAATGCTACAAAAAGTTTTGACAGTCTAGCAACAAGTTTGTGCGCTCTACATAATTATTTTGATGGTTCAACAAAATTATTTTCAAATCTGTATTTAGTTAAATTTCTAAATACTCCAGCAAAATCATCATCTTCGTGTAGTGATAATTTAGATTTATCATCATCATATTGCGATACTGTTTTTATATTTTATGTGAAGAAAAGAGAAAGACAGTGTATATAGATACTTTCAACTTTCAGTGCTAGATTTTCGCTCTTTTTCCTCAATATACTTCTTACGAAGAAAGTCTCGAAGAAATATTTGCGAATTCAATCTCTCCCCTCCCGTAACAAAACGCAGTTTCCATCTGAGTTTTGTTACAACTACGAGCTTGTTCGACAGAACGCGGGATAGAGAAAACTTGTATTAAACTACGTGTCGTCGATAAATGCTGCGCTTAATATAACGCGTTGTAAATCTATTCCGTACATAAGTCTGCAAGCTGGCGCTAACTTTCTTGTACGAACATTTACCAAGAACATAATCCGGAATACTTAAGATAGAATTTCCAAATATATAATAAGAATATTCAAAATCCTTAAGATTATTCATAACTGTTCTCGCTGATTCGATGCTGTATATTTTATTTGTCAGTTTATTCATTATGTTCTTTCAATCTTTTTTTTTTTTAATCTGAAAGAATAGAATATGAGAGGCGGTTAGCTTCAATGTTCTTGGTTAGTGATCTTTACTTTACAATAAGTTGGATCTGTTACACGTCAGAAAATAAAATAAACTATCCGCGGAAACGTGAAATAGGAATGTTGTGTTTCTTCGAGGAAAAGCAAGTTTAGAAAGGGATACAGAGAGGATTCTGTAAGAGCTTCAGGGCCCTCGCAGGAAGTACGCCGGAATCTATGAATTCCTGATTTAAGTTTCGTCATGCGTCGGCCGTATTCCCGTGACGCTTCCGAGTGAAATATGCACGCTCGACGATGGAAAAAGGTCGTTTGTCGCCAACTCCGTAGAAAGATCGATGCACAACGATATGCCGAAGATGTTTCGATACTTCCGATTCGCCTGTTTTTTCTGCCACTATAAAAGCAGTTGCTGGAAAGTGAATATCGGAACAGTATAAATCTATCTAAGAGAACATAATCTTTTTGGAATAACCGGTTATGCATTTTTATAGAGTCTACAGAGGAGCCTTTACTTTCAACGATAGCTTCTTGTTGAATTTCAAGTCGATCTTTTCTTCGCCGTAGTTTAATCTTCAAACTATTGATAATCTTGGAAAGAAATTTTTGTAAAAAATAAACCTTATCTGAAATTATCTTAGCATTATAGAAGATTAATTTCTTTCGATATTCAAGTTATGTTATATAGCTGTTATGCTTTGTATTTTTAACTTTTGTGATAAAATAGATTAGATAGTCTTTGAATTTTTAATTTCTGTATCTACAGTTGAACGAATATACTATTAATTTCTTTTGATATTCAAGTTATATTATGTAGCTATTATTCTTTGTATTTTTAACTTTTGTGATAAAATAGATTAGATAGTCTTTGTATTTTTAATTTCTGTACAGTTGAATGAATATACGATTGCTTTCTCCGCACATCGGGAACGTATAACAAAAAGAAAGTAAAGAACTGAAAAAAATGGATTAGTATATGTGCAATGCAATAGTTTGTTCATGCAAGCGTCATAGCACTCATCGTGTTCTTGCATCGCGCGCCGACACGCTTCGCTACTCTTCGACATTCAGACCGGCCCAGGCGATTCCGCATCCGTTCGTCCGCCGTTGCTTGTTATTCTCTCGTTAGCCCGGTTGCTCCGGATCGGAACTAGCCGGCCGTAGTGTTTCGAGTGTTGGGCGGAGTTCAGTGAACCGAATTCAATTATATAAATTCGTCCCAAAGCGACTGTCCTCGGGAGCGTGTATAACGGCGCGCGGTAAACTAGCCCGCGTCCGGCCGTTCGGTAGACGTCGATTACTTGCGATTAAAACAGTAGACCGACGGTCGTGCATGATCGAGTTTTGTTATGGAACTTTCGTTCACTTCACGTTAATTGATCCGACTGTGCCCTATCCTGTTAATTATTGGCCCGTCGACTACTATTCGTCGACTCGCGTCATCGACCTTTATCACTGAGGCACCTCAACGTGCGACTATAATGGGGTTATAAAATAAATATGTAAGCTTTATTATCCTTACGAAAATCTTAAATACGACTATATATTTGTATTCTATATTTACATTACATTCTACAATTAGCATATTTGTAAATGATTATAAAATTGATCAATCAGTCGATATGAATGTGAGGAAAATATTTAATTATGATTGGTCGATTCTTCTTACACTGAGAAAAAAAATGTCGAAGTATTGCGAAGCAAATGTTTCTTCAATATTTATGAGTTACGAAAAAATTTGATTGTGATGACGAAATATACATTTCTGTGAAATATATCTCATTAATTGTAAAAAAAAAGATAAAATGACTTATTTGCTAGAAATAAAAGTTTATTTCGTCATATTTAAATAAAGATTTATTTCAGTGAAATAAATATGTTTCTTATAGATAAATTTTTGATTTATCTATTCATGATGACATTAATATCAAAAGTCAATAAAATATGACGAATAGATTTAGATATTAGAGCAAATATACATAGTACTAAAATAAATTTAAACGCACAAAAGAAAAAAAAAACCATATTTAAAAGGATATTAACTTCTTCAACTCCAGTATTCTTTACTTGAACTAGATTGAAGTCTCAAAATAATACTCATAGTAACATTGGTTATTGAAACAGAAAAAAGCCTTTGATGTGTCTTTTAATATCATACGATAGAGAGAGGAAAATATACACATATACGTATACAAACACATACATGTACGTATACCAGCCTCAGGGTAAAATAAATTTCTTCGTATAGAAGTAACCGTTCCTTTCCACCAAAGCAAGGCAAAGGATTGCTCATTTACGACAGCCGCGACATTCTATTTGTCCTTGCGCACGTGGAGGAAAAATAATTGTTTGCCGATCGCCGGACTAAGTCCGTCCCTCGATCTTTCGCGCACCCTTACTTTTCGTTTACACCGCAAATAGCCGCGAGGGACCATGGACCTCGGGATCAGTGTGACCGTCGTGGGTTAATTGCGGTTCTTATGTACGAGGGTGGCACCGGAAGAAACAGGGCGGAACTGCAATGCGGGACGGGACTTTAATCTCGTCGTAATGGGGAAACGCAATTTTCCCGCAGTCCGCTTTGCCAATGAGACCCTTTCTCTCTTCTGCTCCTAGCTCTCTTTCTCGGCTCGAACTCACCTTTTGCACACGCCCGCGTGTCAGTGCTTCGAAATCCCTTTGACTTTGAAAATCACTCGAAGTGCAAAACGGCTATAATGGCCGATTACCTCGTCTATCGATCACAAGGATTACAATATAGTGATAGGCACAATTTAATTTCTGACATAACATCGACTATGTAAAACATATTCGATGCCTTATCAATATAAATATAACTTTGAATAACGATTGATCATGTCAAGAGAAATATCAAAATACTGTAATTGTTATTTCTATTATCTCTAAAATATTTTTCGGCAATGAGATATAAATAGCCAAGTCTTCGTAATTGATCAATATCTACCCTTAATACGAGTCTTTTCGAACAATCTTGAGTGGCAATTTCGATTATATTCAACATTTGCATACTTTGTGAAATATAACCCCACCCTCCCGCTCGCAAGCCAATAGCTGACTCTCGATAAAGTTAAAAAATTCAATCCGTCCTCATTTACATTCTCTATCCCGACCGTTATTACTGGGTTATACCTTTCACATGTTAATGTCCTTCTAGACCTAGTAAGCGTAAGCCGTCTCCGATAGACAGGTACACGTCGTGCACCCTCGGGACAGGGAGAGAGAATGGCAGCTGAGGGGAAGGGTAATGTCAGCGATCGGGAAGAAGATGGAAAATATCGATTGCCAACATAATGCGATGCACGCGCTTAGGCAGGTCGACTTATTCTCCTACTTTTTTTTCCTCAACGACTACTAATGATGCGGATACGTCGATCCATATTACGCGCATGTAGAAAATCTCACGGATCGTCCGCAGCGTCTCGTAATACGATATTCCTGCATTATCGATGAAAATCGACTGCCGGATGGTGTACGTAAGCCAAGCACGCATTAATGTTATGCGGCCGGCGATGGGATCAAGCACGAATCGAACGGTATTGCTGGTTTCTTGCATGGGAATCAATGTTTGAGTCGCATCAATATGAATGAACGCTCTCCTGTTCGCGCGACTCGTGGATAATATTTTTTAGGAATTTTTGCTGGTTTCAGGATTATATTTCTTCCTTAGATTGATCAATAATCTGTATACAATTAACTTGATAAAAAAAATGTCTTCTCTCTAAATCTTAATCAGTGAGTAATAATACTTGGCATTGGATAATCATTGAAATTTAATTAAAAAAGAAACAGCATTTTATAATTAAAATACTAATATTTGCACGTTAATTTTATCTTCTTTATGCACTAAAATATTTATACACTAAAATAAGATTGGTTAGGTCAAATTAACTAATTTAGAGATTCCATCTTTAATTTATTGATTATGACATTGACATATTATTGGGACTGATATTATTAGGACAGTAATTATTTACTGATTTAGAGAGATTAAAGAGAAAAGAGATGGATTACGACGACTATGTATATTTACATTTCTGATAATGCGTGGCTAAATTTCAATTTCAAAAGATCTAAGAATTCAAAGATTGATATGTATCTAAATATTTATTAAAATAGATATAAAAATTTAAGGATTATCGAAAGATGGAAGTTTTCAGAATTCTATATAAATATACATGATGTACAAACGAGAATTTAAAGAATTGAATATCTGAGGAAATCAACATTTTTCTATCTTCAAAGTTTCTTACTAGTTTCTATCGGCGAAACAGTATACACCTGCGTATTCTTTGGACGCATCTTTATCCTTTCGGAAAAATTTTACATCTCTCATATAACTGTCTGAAAAGAAAGCACTTTCTTTTTAGGTAGCCTCTGGTCAAAAAAGCAGCTTAAAGTTTACCGCTTTTTCCTTTGTGGTATCGTCGACGTGTCTCAAACGATTCACTGGCTTCTGCTATAGTCTCTGTGCCACTATCTTTTTTCCCCTCTCCGTAGACCTCTTTCTTCTTCGGTAGCATTCCCAAGTAAACGAAATTAAAACGCCGAGGTAAGTTTTCCCGGACTACGTGGACGCCGGAAGAGGCTATAGGAATCAGGAGGAAGTGCTGAGGGCTTTCTGTCCTTTTTTCGCGAAAGTGCCACGAATGCCTGGCGGCACAAGAGACTTGACCTTTGTGCCTGGCAACATTATTAAGTCCTTTGCCTTGCGTGAGAGAGCTCGGTGGAAGCACGCGGATGATACCGCGACTCGGCAGCCTCGAAATGGCATCCGAAACGAAATAACTTCGAAATTCTTCGTCATGAAAGCAAGCGGTACGTCGAGAAATTTTCGCGAAAGTATTTGTATGATACTGAGGTCGAGCCCATATTCTTCTTTCTACTTTCCTTATTCTTTTTGTCGCTACTTCTTTGATGCGGAAACATTTATTTTGGTTGTCGTTGCATCACGAAAGGCATGAATGTCGAGCATAGAAGAAAAACAATCAATTTTAAAGTTGAAATAAAAAATAAAAATATGTAAAGAATGTAATAATAATAATATATCTACATAGCGATGAAATCATGTGTTGCTTTTTCTTTAGTTTTTTGAAAGATTATTTTAAAAAAGGAAGCATACATTAAGAAAGTATGGCTACAATAAAATACACAAGGACTTTTAACGTAGTATCATATTATGTACGCGATAAATGATCAAAGGCTCGGTTTAAGTCACTTCCATTAAAGCATAATTAAATGAACAGACGAGATAATTTATAAGTTCGTTATCAGTCGTCTCACTTTCATTTGCAGATGCGTAAATAATACTGTAATTCACTCGTCTCCGCGCCCTGATTATCCTTGTTTTAGTTAACTTTTTTAGTCATTATGGGGTGTCACATTTTATTCAGTCCATTAAGAACTTGATACATTGCATATGTATGTACATGAAAAAGCTTTGATAATTTTTTTGATCTTTTTATAATCGCAGCTTTTTTTTCTTGCCGTTTGCATTTCAAACGCATCTTACTACTCTTATACGTGTTTCTCGTTTGCGAGAATTTTTATATTACTGTTTACTACTTTTTTTTTTTAATAAATGTATCTTCTATTTTTAAATAATTCTCAGGATTTAAATATCTTGTAAAAGAAAAATATAATGTCTAGTAATATCTAATTAGAAACTTATAATTGTAAAGAAATATTAAAAATCATTTAAAATAAATCTACAATAAAATATCATTATTTCCACGCATTGTAGAAAATAAAAATATATCTAAATTATCAACTTTCTGTGTAAGAAAATTTACGCAGGTATCTCTCTACTTATGACTATTTTAAGTTATGGATTCTTAGACTTACGATCGATTCGCTAAGAATTAGAAAAGACCAAGAGTAAGTTAAACTGAGATTAAAATTAATCTACATTGATGTAAATCGGCATTTACTTTTTCATGTAATCTTATTATTATTTATGTTCAAAATGGTTAGTAATATTAGGTGTTGGAATTAATTCGTAGCGTTTTTTAATGAAAGAATGTTATTTATTTCACATGAGCATTAAAAAATACATTAATGAAAGTACTTCCCATCTCTTGTAAAACGCTACGAATTAATTCCAACACCTAATATAATATTACTAAAAGAGAAAAAATAATAAACATTTAGACCCATATTCAGAACGCGCTTTTCAACAAAAACTCGCTTTTATCTCTAAAATTCTATAGTATGCATAAATTATAGCATGTTAGCGCGTTAACATTGTTGTAAGCGCATTCTGAATACGGGCCTTAGTATATGATTACTATATGACTTATGATTGATGTCTCTCTCCTTGTCCTTAGAAAGATACTTGTATTATACTCTGCAAATAAAATCGTGAATATATTTATGAATTTGATATCAAAGTGGAATCACGTTTTTAATATATCAATATATTGAATATTAAATATTATATTAATATTACATATTTAAAATTTTATTTTTGGAAATGGACAATTGAAATTTCGAACTCATAAAATATTGACAAAATAATTTATATAAGTAATATTATATAATATGTAATTAATATTAATATTATATAATACATATTAAATAAACATGTAAAATTAATATTATATATAAAAATAAACTTAACATAAATGAGTGGAGAAGAATTATATTCCGTCATAGCGAGTCTTTCGGTGTTTTAGTATGTGTGTAAATTTTTACAATTTTCAGTTTAAAAAATTGTGCGCCGATTATTTGTCAGTCTTGAAACTTATTGTTAAATTAAAGCTATGCAATATCACACGTTAAAATAACAAGCAATTTAATATTATTAATGCTAATAAGCATTTTTAAAGTATTGTAAATAATTTATTGTAAAAAATATCAATATAAAAATATCTCAAGTGCGATTCGAACCTAGATCTTCTGAATTCCGTATAGGCATCTTATCAATTGGATCATTGAGACATAAATAAGTTTACCTTATGTTAAATAGATTAATACATTCTATTCTATTAAACTCTTAAAACTCTTTCTCGATTCTGTTATAAATGACATTCTGCGGGTGATATTTCATTTGTGCGTTTTTGTTATACGACAAATTTTTCAAGCCTGTTGATTGGCTATGGAATAGAGAGATCTGAGGAGCTCTCTGTTCTGTACACATTTGTCGTACAACAAAAACGCACAAATGAAATTAGTAGCATCCTGCAACTGTAGTGATTCTAACCATTTATACTTATATATTAAATTTTTTTATTGTTTCAGATACCAAATCATCTAGTATGGCTTTGCTTTTTTTACTTGACATTTCACTCCTCTCTCAATCTGTTGGGCGAGTTACTACACTTTGCAGATCGGAATTTTTACAGTGACTGGTGGAACGCCAACAATATCGATACGTTCTGGAGAACTTGGAACGCGCCGGTGCATCGCTGGGCTCTGAGGTAAATAAACCATTTTATTTATAGCAATACTTGATATGAGAAGCTTCTTTATTATGATTTTTATAAAATTAATTGAAAATAATTGTTCAATTGCGCTATTGTTATTACATATTCATACATAGCTTATTGAGAGATAAAAATGCAATTTTTATTTGACTTTACATTAATAATAACGAAATGTTTTTTAAATTTTTATAATTGATATAGATAAATATATTTTTCATTTAAAACATTATGAGTTATATTATTAGTTGAAATATTGCCATTTTTAGAAATGATAACGTGATTATCGTTATATTTTGAACATATTGATGGCTGAATGAATTATTGCAGTAACTGGATTTATTATTAGAAAGCTCATTAATTGTAAGAAGGAACATGATAAAATGACAGCTATGATCGAATATATGATAACTAATGTGTGTTATTAGAAAGTCTGTTAAGAAAAAATATATAAAATGATAATATAATATATATAGATAGCCGTTTATTGAATGTAATTAATGAATATATGTGCATAAAATGCATGCAGCTAGATGTTTTCGATATAGAAACTTCTCTTCTTTTACATAGACTGAACGTTAGATCACATTATCGTTATTGGCGAAAAATGTAATTGAATCTTCTTAAAGAGGAGCATACTTATTAACGAAGTTTAACCTCGGTTAGATTGAACAGAGGAAAGTCGATCAAAGGTCCGACTTGTAGTGACGGCCTCATCTCTTTACTTCTTCGACCATTTTTATCTCTTTCTCTCTCTTCCTCTCTCTTTCTCTCTCTTTCTCTTATATACCTCTCCCTTATGCTATTTACCCTTTGCCATCTCTCCATTCCGTAACACTCAGCTTCTCGCGTACCTACCTTCCACGCTATAGAAGGAAAAACTCTTCCGGCGCTTTACTTTGCACCTTTGACTTGGCTGTAGAGATAACATGATTATATAATAATGCAATACGCGTCTCGCTGAGGTTATTTCACAGCTATGACCGTCATTTCAACGTAACATTCGTGCATCGTAATTCTGACACGCCTTACCTATTATGTACAAACATCAAGTAGATAAGGAAAAATGTCGGTCTCTAACACTTTTGTGTACTCAATTTTCTTTGTGTAAAGTTGCAAAAATTTCATTAACCTAATAAGCTTGTCGACATTATAAGAATAGAGTTTTTACATACAAATTTTCGCATAGCTATATACATGTATGAGGACATTACGTGAGACATTACATGAGAGACAGTTTTTCGTTTTATAAGAATGGGCTTCCTTGCGAAAACCTTTTATTCCGCCTAAAATGTCTCCTTCAACCCATACATCTTGGCTGTCGCCGCCACATTAGATTATACATCCCCCGCTCAATACAATCAGCGAACTTCCGAAAGACTTTTCTAGCGGGCCTTCCATCTTCTACGGTTACCCATCGCACGTGCACCTAACAACTCGAGCCCATAGTGACGACCTCCTTTCAAGAACGCGCCGGTTCTTTGTACTTCGAAAGTAGCCCAAAAGAAAGTTTAAATCCCTGTAAAAGTGGCCGTACGAAGTTCTTATTATGTGACCGAGATAAAAGGGAATCGTTGGAATTGCCACGTACAAACTGCACAAGGTTTACCATGAATGTCGTGTAAAGAGTCAATCTATTGCTTTTCGTGTAGAATATTAGAAATTTCGTGACGGGATACTTTGAGATTCTTACAAGGGTTCCACGTTTTTCTTTGATATCTCATAGTCATCATTAAGCTTGAATAAAATTTCTGTTGTGAAGAAACTTAATTTGATCATGCTAAAGAGAATCGCGTTATTTAAGTTAGTTCCGACAGACATGACGTAATATGGAATAGTAGCCACTGCATAACAAGAGCGGGATTGTCTTATAGCATACCCTTATAAAACGCGACACGTACCATGAGAATGACTGGCCATGCTCTCTTTTTAAATGACATAAAAATGGAGAAAAATAGGGATCGCTAAAGAGATGCCGTGCGAGTTTTCGCGACATGAATTTCAAACCCAGGCGCTGCTCGCGTTTCCTTTTTACCTCGACGACGCATCTGCCCGCTTACGTCGCTCGCCCGTTTTTTTTTTTCTCCACGACTGAGATACGCAGTTGCATTTGCAAGCTGCGACTGGCACGCAGCCATAGTATACGCGGCAATGTGGTCGAGGTGAAAATGAAAATGCTCTCCAGAGCGAGAGGTACGACGAGATACGTACAGAGGTGTGTCGTTGTTGACGAGAACGTTGAGACCACTGCCGACGCCTTTTCAGGTTTGTAATGGGAAAAGCCGATACGCATCGTGATGCGCACTTAAGACTGTTTATTCCCCGCGACGCTTATAATACCTACATAACTGGAGATATTCCCGAACGTCTTGCGCGAAGGAGACGTTCGCTTCAGTTGAAGGAAAAGAAAGCACGATGCAATGCGGAAGAAGGATCTGACGGTAGCAAGAGTTCTGAGGATGCGGCGAAACGTGCATGGCCCGAAATCCTTAGAACTGTCGTCGTATCACCTTTGAATGTTCTCTGCTTCCTGCTGCTTTCTTCTCATATTTTTTTTTCTCGTTCTCTCTCTCTTTCAGTACGTTCTTCTGTATTTTTGCTCTCTTTTCGATGCATCTTCACTGATAGCCAAGCGGCTAACGACTCTTTCCCGAGTTGCTCCGATTCTACTTGTTCGGCCATACAAACGAAAACGATAATGGTAGAGTGTTGCCAAACCGAAATGTTGCGAAACTTTTCTGAATATTGCTTTAATTTTTTGGAGCGACTTCGCGCCGTCGTACTTTTTGTTTGCCTTATCGGCCTAACGACTTTTGCATTCTGTAACACAACTACCGTTTGAGAACGCGGATACCATAGAAATGCGTATTCCTTTGTGATAATAGTATTATCGGCATAATAAACGAAACGTGCTCTAAATATATTTTTTCCGGGTTCTCTACGATTAGAATCAAGATCTTTAATCGATTGAACCTTTTTAGATCGTTTTCTATTATTGAATGTGCAATTTTGTCAGAACTACGTGACTAATATAAAAGTATCATAAACAGGAACAAAGAAAAGAATTCACATTCTAATATAAAAATATTTTTTGCATTTTATTTTTAAACAAAATCCACGAATGAAAATTTGATTTACATTCCAATTTATATTACATTCCAATATATTAAGATATTTTTATCATTATTGAATTAACGATTAATGCAATTTGTGATGTTATTTCCAGCTTTATGATTATGTTTCAAATTTAACAAACCGAAACGATGTGCAGTTTATAAAGAACTGCAAAATTTATTTGCAAAGCTGCATATGAATATTATTAAGCATCAAGATACTTTTTAATCGAAAATAGGATATATTTTTTCTGTTAAGTTTCGATTCATTATCGATTGTGGTTTAAGCTTAATAATTTTATTAACTTTATTAACATTTTTAAAACTTAACTTCACTTAACTTGATGATAATGTAAAAATTGTATTTTTTTAACTATGATTAATCACAAAATTAATGATTTCGTAACTTTAAAAGTTATTTACTACAAAATCGTCAGTGATTAACTATAAATAGAAAAATGCGATTTTAATATTACCATTAAGTTAACTCTAACCGTCTAAATTAACCAACAAAAACAGAGCCTTAATTGATTTACTCTTATCAATCTAATTTCCACTTATAATTTGAATATATTGTATTTTATTGATGATACATTTATGTTACAGACATCTCTATATTCCGATAGTAGAAATGGGTTATGGTAAAACCACGGCGTCGTTGACTGTCTTCTTTATTAGCGCTTTCTTCCATGAGTATCTCGTCAGTGTACCCTTAAGAACGTTCAAGATATGGGCGTTTATGGGTATGATGGGGCAGGTAAGAACTCCTTGCTTTCGCTTTGTGCCTCTTATTGATTGTGCAAATATTGACTCTATTGTCAAGAAATTCTTGTTGATTCCTCAAAGACTCTCTTCGGCTTTAGACAATAATATTCTGGATTGCTGAAGATTGCTGTTGGATCCTGGAAAATAAGATAAAGGATTCAGTCAAGCTGTAATTTCAAATAAATTAAACATAATCAAAGGAAGAATATGTATAAAGAATATTATATAAAGTAATTGGGGTTAAATTACTCTCTTAATAGACGTCGGTTAATATGTCTTTAATTGTCATGTAGATTTCATATTCCGGGATTTCAGACGTTGCAACATCATTTGCTATGCTTTACATGAAATTACGTGATGCACTACATCTTGTATGCACGTACAAGATCTACCCTGTCCGTTCCTAAGTACGGAAATTCCGGTCGTGCAACGCTAATTGTTCATTCTAGCTACCACTGTCGGTGTTGAGCAAGATGGCGGAACGATACTGTGGCGCCAGATGGGGCAACATCGTCGTATGGGCAAGTCTCATCATCGGGCAACCACTTTGTATAATGATGTATTATCACGATTACGTCGTAACACATTTTGGCGAGATTCTGCTTGAGGACTATTCCATGATATAAGGGAGCTAAAAAGCATAGAAATGAAGAAAGAACTCTTCGAAGAAAGCAGAGACTCGCGATTTGTGACTTCTTCGCGACACTGTCGATTCTTTTTTCATTGATCGCGTATTCACGTAACTTCCGGCTTGTATTTCGCGCGAATATACCTCGAATTGTTATCCCGTAGTTTAGTTATTGTGTGATGATTTTTACATCCGTCTGTATATTTTGATAATAGTGCCTTAAACGTAACTTCGCGCTGTATGAATGGCGCGTCGAATATGAATGTTGAAGCGAAATCGAGATTATTGATCAAAAATACCATTATATTATGTTTCTTAAGAATTTTCTAGTAATATTTGAAAGAGCTGTAAATAGTTACCAGCACCTATATTAGGTGTGTACAACAGAACTTAATAATTTTTGTACATTAACTTCGCAGTCGTGCTTCCTCGCCGGAAGAGGCAAAATTGTTATCGAATAAATAAGATATTTCACATTGATCTTGTTGAATTTCGTCCCGCGTCCTTAAGAATAATCACAGAGGGTCACTAGACTCAGGTATTAGATATCCTTTCAGCCGGAAACTGAAGGACTGTCTCGTGGATCGTTGAAAAAATTGCTTTTTAAGGGCATAAACCGCACGTTCTTTTTCCTTAACCAATGAGGCAAAAATCATACGTTGGGATTTATTTCTTGGTACATATATCACTTTGTGTACCACTAAAAAGTAATATCTTTGTTAAATTTAAAAATAATTATATAATTTATTGGAAAAAGTATTTGAGTGGTTATTAAGTGAAGTTTTTGAATCGTTTTGAAAAATTTTATTTCATCAAATTAAATTATAATAGGATATTAAATTAGAAAGAATTTTCTGATTAATTCATTGTATTTAAGCATTACATATTTTTTAAAAATCTTTTTGTAATTTTTTAAATATTTTTTAACGCTAAATACATTACGTACTAATTATTATATAATATAATATAATATAATCTTTAATAACAAAAAAAGTTAAATCTTCTTTCCGTTTGCTTAATCTGGGAGTAGTCATCTGATTTTTTTTACTAAATAATTATCTGAACTGTTTTTATACCTCAATTAAAATTATTAAAAACGTACTGCATATTGTAAGTTATTTTTTTATTTATCGTTATTAATAACTATTTGAGAATACTACAGATATAGACTTAATTACAATTTTCTGAAAAATATAAATAAAAATAGAACAAATAATAAATGGAATAACCACGTTAAGTAATTTATTATGACAGTATTTAAAAAAAATATATAGATTTTAATAAATAAATTCTAAAATACCCGCTATTTTATTGCGCATTTTTATAGAATTGCATATATAAAAATAAAGAATAATTATTAAAAAAGAAGGGAAATGTGTTAAACGATCCATACAAAGTAATTGTTAAACATTCCATATAAATAATATTACAACAGAAGTTAAACGATCCATACAAATGATATTTTATAACAAAGTTAAATGTTTTCATCGCTGAAGTGCAAAAATATTCCAAGTGACTATTCCCGGATTAAAAATCTTATTGTAAACATTTCACAGGTCATCAATAAAAAAAAAAGCATAAAAGTGATGTTCAAGTAAAGCGTAACTGGATAACCAATTGGTCGCTTGACAGAGATAGTTAGGGTCATGTCACGAACGAAGAAGTTTAACCCTCGAAAGAAACGCTTCTTTGAGCTCCGACTCTTTTTTTTCCTTTCCGATGAGTCTAGATACCATGATACGTGTGTCCCTACGATGGCTAAATTAATGATGCTGGAAGACTAACGGTCTAAAATACGGTTTGTGTCAGAATGATAGATACAGTGTCCGCAAAAAGCGTAAATTAGCGACAGAATTCTGCTTTTAAGATAAGTTGTAACCAATTTCTTTTTAGCGAATATATATATTTCAAACATATTTGATAAGACTAAATGATACATTATCACAAAGAATATTTTGTGTTACCATTGACATTAAGTCACGATATATATCTTCATCTCTTAGGTATTAAGTAGATAAGGATTTTATGAGCATCCTACTGAATGTGATGCGTGTCGACCTTACTCAAGATCGCAATTTTCTAGAGCGACAGTACGTGTCGTACAAGTATATGTCTTGTCGTAAAAGAAAGTTGAATGTAACATCAGTCCTATAATGTCATCATACGTTGTTCATTCGTCACAGAAATAGATATGCTAAAAGTTTAAAGAAATATAAAAGATATCACAGTATCGAAAAGAAGACTTTTTTTCAAGTTCATTTTTCTTAAAAAAGAAAATGTATAAATCTAGAAATTAATTTACATGCTATATTAATATTTTTTGGATAATAAATATTATTGATATTTTTTATGAGAAATAGAAAAATTTAAAATAAATATAACAATAGAAAGTTTAAAATAGATATAAAATAATAAAAATTTAACAAGTAGATATAATTTTACTTCTGTTATTTATAAATATCTGGATGATTTAATTTTTTATTATTGTGCACTGATATAGTTGTTATCTGTTACATTTAAAATTTTATAAATCAGAGAGCTATTGTAAAAAAATATCAGTTCTTCAGAGAGGAATTTTATGATAATGAATTTAAATAATTCAATTATCATTACGCTCGATTTTACAATTTTCTCTTAATTCGAAGAACAAAAAAAATGTATTCGCGCACAAATAAAAATACATTTCCTTACCAAACTTGTCACTGTCGGAAAATCAGCGTTTTATCGATCAATTTTATACGGTGACGTAAATGTAAATGTCGGAATTAACTCGCTGACATCTAGAAATGTTCCGAACCATTTTCAGAGTTAAAGTTTCTTGTTGCACGGAGATGTATTTTCTCGCTAGCGAGGTACGCCCAATGTCTGTCGCTGCGCTCAACAAGTTAAATCTTATCAGCTCGCCGGTTTGACTTTAGCGTCATTATAACGGTTACCTCTTAAATTGGCATTTGCGCCTGACGCGGTAAATAACTTTGTTAGTGCCAAAACTCTCGAGATAGGGACACTTTTATCCCTTCAGCAGCTGCATTGTTCCATAAACTGATACGCGAGTCCGCCTGCCGTAAAAGAAATTACTTCTCTTTAGACGTAGGACTTTTAATTTAATTGCCTCAACGGAAAATGCGTTGCACGCTTTTTAATTGATCCTATATAAAAAATATTGAAAAAAAAAAATTCGCACAAATATCTCAGCCATTTCTGAGGCACGTGGCTGACGTGTACCGCGTTACAATACCTCCGGAAGGGCTTTATGACGAACGACTTGGCCATTTATGAGGACGAAGCGTAAAATGTATATATGAGTACTGCCACGTTAATGTTATTTAGTGTCGAGTGTCTAGTAAATAAAATAATTAAAAAAATAATCTCATGCGTCTCTCGAGTATATTTTGCTACGGAACACATTTCGTCATATTAATTTTTTACAATGGTTTTACTTGTCTGTTTTACCAGCGTCGAAAGTGCAGAAGTTACGCAAAAAGATCAGTAACCCAAGTCAAATCTTTGATACGCGTATCCTTGAGACGTATCGTCTACACCGATGGGACAACAATAAAGTGGCACGTCGCGAGCATAGGATATGGCGAAGCGTATTTTTCCGCTTTAATGCAATCGCAAACAAAGGATTGAGTAACCGAAGGAGCACGAAGAAATCCATTCCCTCGCTCCTACCTGGAGCTCGCAGCATCAAGCGACGAAGCATCTCCGAAGAATGCATCGGTTGGTTCCTCGAACGAGCACTCGCGTTATCCCCCGTAAGGTGGGCCGTGAGAGAGGGTTGAGGGTTGTGCGAGGCGTTGGAGAGGGGATCGTGAAGCGAGAGAGTAGCGGCGGTGGTGCGGCGGACTAGGAAGGTGGAAGGGTGGTTAGGGGGCACAGGGGGCGCAGTGCGAGCGCAACACGATGCTATAAGGGCGGGTACGCGACGGAGTCTCCGCAGTGAGCGTCGCGACGCCTTCGCGGAGAGTGTTGCATGGATCGCACGTTCGGTAATCGCCGGTACACGAGGCGTCCCGCTCTCGTCGCGTATTACATTGGCGGTGTGCAGTGCCGAAGGAGTTGTTTCGCTTCTATCGAGCTGCGAACCACCCCGAAGAGAAGAAGGGCGGCGCGGCGGTGGTGTCCCGTACCATAGAAGCTGTAGCTGCGTTTCGATCCGCCCGGAAGAGCTCTCTCTCTCTCTCTTTGGATGACCCAGGACGGACTTCGCGCTGGAGCAACCAGGTTGGTTTTTATCGGATTCTCGGAGACATGAGAAATGCAAGAACGCGGTGTTTGGAAACCGGGTTGCGTTCTGCAAAGAGAACGATTCTGTCCTTTAATAGAGCATGGAACATACGTCTCGCTGCGAGATTTTGCAGTGGCGCGTTGAATAATTGCCGGCATGAATACGACAAGTGTAATTTATGCAATCTATTCAATTTAGACGTGACACCGTGAACGATAATGGAATAGGTGAAGGCAGAGGAGCAAAGGCAAATCATATTGTATGATTGTAAAAATAGTCATTCGGATTTTTTTATCTATTCGAGACACGTATTTTCTTGGAAAATGACATGAGGGAGCTCTCTCGTCTGTAATTGCTTAAATGACATTCATGAAAATCACATTCAATCAAATCTCCGTTCTATTTTATCTTTTGGCTTCTTACTTCAATTTGCGGTAAATTGAAGAATATTACATATATATATTAATAACACGTGAGAAATTAGACTAAAACATAATTACGAATTAAAGATTACAATCATATTATCGTTGAATTCTATTCATAATATGAGTATAAATTAATGAGGAGTGAATGCATGGCTTGATGAAATTGAAATATTTATTAGCTATGATAATAAATATACGTTAGTAGAAGATAAGGATGAATAGCGGAAATTTGCAATGTCCTCGTTTGTGTGTATCATGTACATATGTTACTGGGCGAGTAAATACGATTTCCCGGCGATATTTACGCGGTACGTCGAGTGACATGCATCCGAGCAAATCGAGTCGCAAACAGTTAACGAAAACCGGATATATGCGACCGTCCTCGATGAGCAGACGTATAGTAGATTCTTTTTTTGCTTCCACTCTTAGACGCGACGTTAACTCGTATTTCTCTTCCGTTTTCAATTACGATGCCGCGATACAACGTCGCGGTGCGCTCGTTAGAGGAACGCAGAGAAAAATTCACCGCTAATTAAATGCGCATTGAGCTATCTGCGTTCTGTTACACCGACCGTCGCGAATTTTATCCCTTTCACACTGTACATTTTGTAATGCTTTTTATACAAGTTGCCTCACAAATTTTTAATGCGGAGGATTAATTCGGTTGCTCGGTATCCCATTTATCATGGCCTGTTTAATATGTGATATGAAAACTCGAATTTAGTATTACAACCGTTCCAATATACGTTCCAGACATACGATAAGAAACAAGTTTAGTGAATTTTTTATAAGCATATAATTTTATTGCTTTTATCATGTTCAGAGATAAAAATATTTCTATGAAATTTCCATCAGGAATCTTTCATTTCGATGATATACGTAAATAGACATATAAACCACATAATAGTTTTACATCAATCTCACGCTCGTTTAACGTTTCTTATTAATTCATATATTTTTTTTGGAGCTCGAATATGCAATCCATTATTAATCTGTACTGAAATGCTTTTTCAGAAAATTTTCCAGGGAAGAACTTATGCAAGGTCCGTTTAAAAATTAATTACTTAGCGCTTGAGTTTACCTTTAGTACTAAATAGCGGCGGTTAGTCTGCCTTAATGCGCTTCGTTTATAAACCCCGTTGAGAATAGTCCAAGATCAATCAGCGTTGCCTCGACCCATCGATTTTGCTTCTGCCATTTCTTTCTCACGCCGGAAAAACATCCCCTCATTCTGAACGTCTGATAACAATGACTTGACGTTTGTTAAGAGCCATGCGCAGCAATCTCACATGTAAGAAAAATGGTACCGCTTGTTCGAGGACGATGCTCACATTTGCAATCGACACGTGACATAGAAAATTGAAGCGATCATCGGCTGAATTATAGCTCAACGATTGAAAATTCTTCTGTAAACTACAAATTGATAAGCAGTATAAATGTGGATGAAGATTATTTTTCTTAGATGAAATGCTTTCAACACAATGATTAAAAAGTATAAAGTATATAACTTTAACTTAATGTTATAAGATCTAATTGAATACGTTGATGTTTAATTTCTGGAAGATTATCTTCTTTTTACATAGATTTTTTTATCTTTATATTAAACTAAATATATTGTATTTTTTTTAAACTCTTTGAAATGGAATCTTACTCTAAAGAGTGAAAATTGAGCCAGTTTTCAAAAAGAGTGATAAAGAGTGAACTTTCAAACTTTAAGAGTGAGATTTCACTCTTCAAAGTGACAATTCACTCTAAAAATTTTAAGGAGTGTATATGTAAATAAATAAATATATGTATGTGTGATTCTCTTGGAAAATTATCCTTTTTTTTATATACATTTTTAATCTTCGTATTACAAATTAGCATAAATATTTTTATTAAGACAATGTTTTTCGCAGTAAAATTTTTTACAAGTTTAAGATGGTAATAACATTAAATTAATGATCAGATATTTTTTCACATTTGTGAAATTATTATTTTAGTTTGATTGTGTTGCAAGTCCGAAAAAAATTGACGCGCAATCTGAAAATAAAATACATATAGAAATATTATTCTAACATCTATATAACTTTGACATAATTGGTATTCCTCTTGGTTGCTGTATTTATATAAGCGATTCTGTTCTAAACTCAATATTAATCTAATATAAATATGTATGTTTATGAAAAGGTTATTTATATTGTGAAATTATGTGAGAGTTTTAATTAATCTTTATTGAGGAAAACAGCGTGTGCAAATCAGAAATTCGATATCTTCATGTTAGCTTCTTCGCTATGTCCCTCGAGATTATAACACAAGCAACTTCGACTATATCGGGTCGGTGAATGCCCTGAAACCATCTACGTCATGACGGGTCAGATTATGCAAAATTTCAATCGATTAACCCGTTCTCCAGTGTTCCGTGAACACTGTCGCTTCGTTATTCGCGAGTCGACTAAGATAACAAGTATAATTTGCCTTACTTCCATTACCGTTGACAGTCGTTATATTGTTACGTATCTATGTATCTCGAAGTGCCTATCGGAACGCAAACAAATTTTTGAAAGCATAAGCTATTGTTTTTTTTTTTTGTTAATCGGCTCTGGTACAATCCTCTGTTATCATAAAATCGATGAAGCAAAATGTGCGTTGCGTTGACCGTGCGATTAACACAACCATAACTTTTGTCCTCTGTGCTGCACACGCGAAAATAAAGATCGATTTCACGCGTAGAAATGCGGTGGATTGCATTTCCGTGCGCGGAATCATTACAAAATCGGCGTTGCACGAATGCAAGTGGGAATAGTTATTTGCCGTTCGATTGCCGAATGATCGCTTGACCAGGCTTTTGACCCAATTCCCGGCGGTCGTTACCGATTCAGGATTATCCGACGTATAGAGAGTCTCGTTAATAGTGGCTCATCAAAGCTCGGCACTGCTCGGCTTACGAGACGAAAAAAGCGACAACGGGCAAAATGCCTCAGGCAGTACAAGAAAGGCATAAAATAATTGTTGATTGTTTTATTTATTTTAATATTATGTTTGTTCGAAAATTAATCCTTATAATATTGCGTATAGAAATTAAAGTGATATTTATGAGTTTGTATGTGTTGTAAAAAAGCTTTTTCTTTCAGAAATAATTAAATAAAAATATGTAAACGGATAATAAATTAAGAAATTATTAATTAGCATATATTTTATGGAATATCGCAGGCTTTATACGTGTATAAAGGCTAAATGAAAACGCAATTTCAATTAAAAACACTTTTCTGATTTTTTTTATTAAAAAATAAGATTATTTTAATTAAAAAAGTAAAAAAGAAAAATATTTAATTTTGCGTTTAATAGTATGAATTTTTTCGTATTGTCAAATCGATCTTATAAAAATTTATATTATCCATGTTCTTTATATCCCTCCTTTAGCCAATTATTATTCAGTTTCATAATAGAAAAATTAATCAAGTTAGATAATTGGAAATACATGATAATCTCGAAATTTAAGATTGTAAGATGTAATTTCAACAATCTTTTTTTATTTGTTAACCTGTTCTAATTAATCAGATATTGTTATTATGTTTAAACGGGCATTATTGCATTATTAATCTATTTTAATTAATCGGATATCTCTCTTTTACATTATATTTTATATTATGGAATATATTAACCATTTTTTATTTTTTATTAATATACATATATGTATTAAGTAGCAAGACTTAAAATAATTATTTTTCTATCAAACTTTTGTATTGAAAACAAAATTTGTTTTTACGGAAGTATCCAATTTTTAAGAGCGATATTTTCAATTATCGTTTTTTTTTTTCATGACTTTTCGGCGCTGTCGAAAATTCTTAGAAAGAGGAAGTCGAACGAGTTTGAGATATGAGATTGAGGAAGCGAGCAGGGTGTGAAAAAGCGATATGAACGGGCGTGAGCTTATATATCGAGAGAAGATAGAGATAATGATGAAGGCTCGAAGCGAGTGGCTGCGAGAAGTGAGAAAGCGTGCTCAATACGTGTTTCCTTTATCGCGTTTCACCGCCGAGTCTTGAGATGAACGAAGGATATCTGACATTTTGAAGCACAGAGATCAATCCGCGATATCTTTTCAGTATGTATAACTCTCGTTGTACACATTGCGAGTGTTTAGGGAAGGCGATGTTTGACGATTCTCCTAACTTTTCCCCTTTACTACGAATATAAAATTTTCCTGAGTCTCCCTATAAAACCTTATTATATTATTTCACGCCATCGTTTGCTGTTACGTCTCTGTTTGCTTTTTATTGTCGGTTTTTTTTTTACAGGAAAATTTTACCTTTCATCGCTTTAATTTTCAGTGCATAAACATTTTTTGTGTACCGTCAAAACAAACTCGCGTTGCAACTCCCGAACATAAAGTCAACTGAATGTGATAAAATTTTAATCGCGAAATCAACGCGATGCCGCCGTTGTCACACGCGAATTCCTGCAGCCTCCCTTTGTTAAACTCATCAAATAGCCTTGCTAGAGAGTTCTTTATCAAGGCCTCGGCTATTCGGCATACACCGACTATCAACGGGAGGTGCCGGCAATGATTTGACGAGGAGGAATAAAATTGCAAACAGTTGGATGGATCAAGAGAAGGACAAGAGAATATTGGGTGAAAGAGAGCAATAGAAAAGGCGATGAATATCATCGGTCGTCGCCGTTGGATCGTAAATAAAAATGAATCGTCGTCGACATATCGAGACCGATAGATCAAAAGGTAGCCGTGATCGAGACGAAGAAGGAAAATAAAAGAGAATTATTGAAGAACGAAATAAATCAATGCCCTTGCGCCTTTTACTTCTGAGTAAAGCGCTCAGCTACGCAGTAAAAGACGAGCGTGTAGTAACGATGAACGTCACGCCGGCGTTAGAACGACTGTATTCTGTGGTTCGAAATGAATGCGATAAGGGAAACACGTGTTGAGCACGCTTTCTCACCCTCTGAGGGATCTCTCTGTTTCTCTCGTTTCTTCCCTTATCCTTCATGCTTGTTGCGGACATATAACCACGCCTTATCACTTTCGCATTTCTTTACGAGTTGATGTAATTTGTGTGTTTCCAATATTTCTCGACATTTACGGAAATTTTTCTATCGAAAAAATGTAAAAATTATTTAGGATATCTATGTGTTAAATTGATTACGAGCGACAAGAGAGTTGAGAAAGTTGTTTGTGAAAATAGTAGTATCATGCGCTTTTGACAATACCTCTTTTCGACGCGAATTTAATTTGAGGCTGGTTAACAAGGGAATACTGGAGATTAATGAGATATAGCGGGCAGAGATGTAGTACAGAAGTTTAAATTTGGATAAAATAACTGAAGTGCTGTCCAGAACATTCTCTGGTTTTTAACTGGACTAAAAAGTTTCACGGTATTATCTTCGTGTCAATTTTATTGTTAATCGTATTTGATAATAAAAATATAGTAAAATTGAATATCTAGTATTCTCCATTATAATATTGTTTTCGAAGCAGCTGCAGAAAATAGTCAATTGGGGATCGTTGTTATCTCTGAAAATTTCAAAGATAATTCCGCGATTTACCGAGAGATCTTGCAGTTTCATCTGCAAATGAAAGGCGGGGCATTTACATAAAGTTCTCGTTAACATCGACGACAAATCCTGATCAATTTTGGTAACAATACCGAACCAATGCCGAACTTCTATCCGAGGAAGATCCCCTACTTTCAGATTTCTTCTTGAAAGCTCTTGAAGATGCGAACGTTGCTATTTGATGAAGTCGAGAATAACAAAGCTTTTTTAGCAGGTCAACAAACGCGATTTCCTCTTGCTGGGAAGGTTTTTAAATTCGACCGTTCGATTTTCATTTATCCTCCCTCAGCTGATATTTATTCATATACTCTCTTGCGTGTGATGCGAATACATTAATCTTTATTCACGGCACGCATTCGAATTAGTAAAGTTTGCCTGCATATTTCAGATCTGTGGATAACAAATGTTTGTATTATTTACAACGAGCAAAATCGCGATTCATGCCTGGCTTAATTCTCGCGAGAAAATACTCGCGATTATAAACAACGATGAAAACAGATGACGATATGGAATGTCACAGCCCACGTTTTAAATTAGATTTCTGACGGGTTTTAAAAAAGAAAATATCTGGAAGATTGTTGTAATATCAGTTTATTTTAATCCCTGGAAACAAATCTCCGAAAAATGTAAATATGCGTAACAGCTGGTCTCTTTAATCTTTGTTTTGCAATACATTTGCATGCCGTGAATTTGTTTTATTATACTTTTTGTAGAAAATGGCGCTACGTAATTTCACGGCGATAAACGAGCAGTGTCACTGGCAAATTTCTAACACTCGACGTACCATAAGGAACGTAATTTCGCGTGGTACATCGAAAGCTTTCCAAGGGAAACGCGAGAGAGCGAAAAGGATGTTCTATGGATGATCGCATCAACAAGGAAGAACCAGGATATTCGACCTTTTTGATCCTGATAATATTGAGTTCCATTTTCAGGCAATAGATCTCTTGAAAAACAGGACATTTATACAAAATCCATGTATACGTTATATATATGCATTAATCCACACATTAATCTATATTAATTTGTATTATTATTAATTTATTTATGCAGAAATATATATAGTGTCGTACATATGATGTATCGCAATAATTAAAATTAATTCAATTAAGTTCCCTCTCTCGTGTAATTTATATGTAAAGGATTCGTATTTGAAAAAATATGTGAAAAAACGTGAAATATGTATAGGAGATACAAAAAGCACATAGGGAAGATGTTTTTTTAAAAACCTTATTTTTAGCAAAGATTATTTAACAATTTCTTAACAAAGAGTAAAATAGATTGTATATTTCTCGAAATAATTTTACTTAAAAAGACGTAATAATCAAAATATTTATCTTAATAATAAGAAAAAAATAAAAAGTTATATTTTGGATGCGCAAAATGTTTTCGTACAATCGAAAATTTTAGCTTTGATTTTCGCAAGGTTTTCTTATGTACATTTATAACAAAATATTATTCTATTAGGTGTTGGAATTAATTCGTAGCGTTTTTTAATGAAAGAATGTTATTTATTTCACATGAGCATTAAAAAATACATTAATGAAAGTACTTCCCATCACTTGTAAAACGCTACGAATTAATTCCAACACCTAATACATGACAAAAATTAATATTTACTTTCTAAAAATAAGATTTTCAAAACAGAAGATATATCTCTGGTACTTTTTGCACTCACTGTATAGAGATATGTAACAACAGACATACTGGAAAGTATTTGCGGTGGTATTTTATTGATCAAGGGGGTTTATTGCTTGTAAGTTGTTACTCGACGCGCGGAGTGGAGAGACACGATGGTAACGAGTCATATCGTTTTACGACTTTATCCTTGCCCGTCCTCGCCGATGTCAATTTCGCTTCTGGACGTGCCCAAAGTAACCCGAGTTGTCACGTATCCAATAATTTCCCGGGCTTTCGAAACATACGGTCCATCGCTCGAAACTTCTGTCCCTCCTGTAAATCACATTAAGCCCGGCAAGTCCACCGAGTGCGTGTAACTGGACGATATATCAAGCCATAACCGAGCCGAACGAGATCCGACATGTTTTCCTCTCGGTTCCTCTTGCTTTCTCTCTTCCCTCTTCCCTCTTCCTACCGTCGAATATGCTTAATTTTGCGTCGAAAATTTTCACGATATGAAAAGATTGATCACCGATACTTAAATGAGCACGAGTTCGGCCTCCGACAGAAACGAGCATAAATCTCCCATCGTAAAACACGTAAAATCGGGAGTGCAGTTGGAAACTCGCTATAAATTTAATGAAGTTAAATCCACTAATAATAAATTAGAAAAATCGCGGCAAAGCTCTATTGATTTCATAATTAATAATAGCCGCCGCTGTTATGTTTCCATTCGTTTGCTCTGGCAAAATGCAAATTAAAATCATCCGATTTTCTTTTTTAACTACATTAACGCATCCACGCTTCGTTAATGCGCTTAACGCAATTTTTGCGCGTTTTATCATTCAGCGCCGCAACTTGATATTCCAGCCGAAAATATTTCCATCCTTCGCTGCCGATGCCATTTAAATTACCGTTCTCAGTACGATCCAATACAGCATCTTCCATTTTGCCTCCACCGCTGCGTCTCAGATCGAACGCTCGATAGCACGCCAATAAATTACTGAGGGAGAGAGCATCGCGGCTTTATTTATTCATCCGAGCGATCCTGGTGCCTTACCTTCGAGACGTGTAACTCGGAACAGGTCGACCTGGCGAGGATATAATCGCTTTAGCAGTATTACTTTGAAGGTATTAAATGTACTGGCTGTTTATAAATTGGTAATATGAAATAAAATTTTCAATTTTGACGTTTAGAAATTATAACTTTGCCGAAATTATAATTTAAATTCAGATTTAAGACATGAAATTCAAAGAGATTTACATGCGGAAAAAAATGATTTTGCTAAAATATCTAAAAATTTAGCTAAATATACATCTAAAAATAATTTTGTTGGGCTATCAAAATAATTACGTAAGATTTTCAAGCATGATTAGCTACAAAAAGTTTTAACATTTTAGCACTCAATTTGAATAACCTATAAACAAATAAAATTATTTGAATGCGCCAACAAAATTATTTTTAAATCTGTATCTAGCTAAGTTTTTAGATGCTTTAACAAAATCTTCCTTCTCGTGCAGATCTGAAAATAATTTTATTAGGTCATTAAAATAATTATAAATCTTAAACATAATAAGCAATGCTGCAGTTTTGACATTCTGGCAACCAATTTGAGCGTCCTACATAATAATTTTGATGGGCTAAAAGTATTTTCAGGTTTATATCCAAATTTATATCTAAATTTTTAAATATTTTAGCAAATTCGTCATTTCTATGCATGTCTATCAAAATCGTTCAAATATTTTTGTAACAAGTTGAATAAATGATAATAAATGTTATTTTTACTTTATTATTCAATTTCTAACTGATGTATCTGAAAAAGTATCTGAAAAGCTAGTTGCATTCATTGAAATTCTGAAAATGGGCAAATGAGAATTTTGTAGTTGAATCTGTTATAATTCTATAGTTGAGATGACTGCAGAATTTTGATTGATATGATTAGAACTTCCTGGTTTGTTTATTCTTAATCAGAAATTGTATACTTGTTAAATTTATAACCACGTTTGTTTTTACGATTTATTTTAATCAGAAATGTTTGTCAATGTACTTCAACTTATTCCTAAATATAAAAGAAATGTATCACACTATAAAAATAAAATTTTCATATGTATATTGATTGCGTATCATATGGCATTTTGCGTCTGTGTTGATCCCTCTTAGCGTTTTGTGTAATTATCAACATCGTGAGGCCTCTTTGTCATCATATCGTTCAGACGTTTACAGCAACTCGGCACGCCTCGTAATCGGATCAGAACAAATAATACTCGGCATTTAATGTTTCGACGTGACACTGTCGACGTCGGTGTCGATTACCAGCGAATCCGAGTCTGCAACGTTTATCTGGCTGGAATTCCGGGGGAGAATGCGCGGCACGAATCCTGTGTGACATCTCTGCCGGAAATAAATGGGGACCTTAAGCGTCGCATTGAGACGATGGCGCGAGCTCTCGCTCTTGCTGAAGCTATCGGTATTCTAATTACTTGCAGCGCGAAAATAGCGAGGAACTTGGGGCGCGTAATTACACCGGAGGACGCGCGCCGCCTTATTAAGCTATCTCATTTTCTTCGGCGAGCAGCAGGCCGCTCGATGGCTTCGCCGGTCGTGCTTCTTCCTTGAGTTTTATCCGATAAAGGACGGTGCGATCTACGAGCCGGGAAGTACGTCGGGGGATGACCTCGGAATAGCGAGTGAGGGTGCGGAGAGCTGGAAGCTCGATGGTCAACGTCGACGATTACCGCGCGGGAAAGAAAAAAAAAAGAAAAAAGAAAAAAAGAAACGCCGTCGTCTTTTCCCGGGTTTATTTAACTCCCCTCTCTCTCTCTCTCTCTCTCTCTCTCCAAAAGGAGTCTACCGAGCACAAACTCCGGAACTTCGTCCGCTCCCGCGACGCGCCTCTAACTACAAGTTTGAAAGAATAACGTGAACGTCGAAGTTTGGACCCTGACGACGTTAATAACAATGCAGTCGCCCGTATTTTTTCTTTCGTTTAGTTAATTGCAAAAAAACTATCGTAGTACAAAATTAATCGATGCGAATTTGCAAAAAAAGTTTTCAAGTAAACAATCATTACGAGACTAAGTTTTGTGTGCCGTTCTATATATATTTGCGTACATAATTATTTGAAAAGTTTAATATTTAACCCTTAACCACAATTCTGAAAAGTATTTTTAATTTACACGAAAAGGTTTTGCTAAAGTATCTAAAAAATTTAGCTAGATCTGAAAATAGTATTGTATTATCAAAATAATTATGTACAATGTTCAAATTGGAATGTCGCGCGCACGCGAAGCTTTTAGCGATATTACTCATGTTTGAGATTTCTACATAATCATTTTGATAGATCCAACAATATTGACCTGAATTTAATTAAATTTTTGGATACGTCAGTAAAATCATTTTTTTCGTGCATATATTATACATATTTTCGACCTAAAGCTTTTTCTCTTGTTGTATCTTTTATGAATTTTAATAGGTTTTAATTAATTTTTTTCAATTAAAACGCTGAATTATAGAATTCAAATCTATAAACAAAAAAATGTTTCGATGATAACATTAAAATTATGATTAAAAATATAAGTAAGAATTTTGCAGAAAAGTGCGAAAAAGAATGTTTTTCGAAAAAAAATAAGTATCATTTTAGAAAAAGAAAATTATAAACTTTAAAAAAATATATTATAACTTATAATGTTCGATTTCTTAAACAGCATAATTATTTCAGTAGATGAACTTGGTATATTTTGAGATATATTTTGATATATTTGTACGCTGAAAGTATGTTACAATATTATAAATATAATAAATTGACAAATGATTATTATAATAATATAAATATATTATTGAAATTTTGATTAATTATAATTAATATAAAAAAAGGAAAGTTTTATTGGCTTGCGCAAATTTCACAAAGTGTGGCCTTGTTTTATTTTTTGTTATAAAAATTAAATAAAAATAGCTTAGTACTTCAAAATAAAAAAATAATTATTTTCTCATTTTTTTTACTTATGATTTTATTATTCAATTTAAAGTAACATGAAGACGACACTTTTATAGAAAAATGCAATAAAAATAAAAAGAATTGTGTTTCTTTATAAGTAAAACTATTTTTTTATTAGAATATTCACTTTCAAATATTTAGTAACAAACTTATGAATCTATAACTTTCGAGTGTAAATGATTCAAGCTAGATTTTTCAAGCGTTCTGTTTGAAGTACAGAGAATGCAACTGAATCTCTGCCTTTACGACGATTAAGAAAGGAAAGTTTAAAATTTTTTTTACAGTTTAGAACCTTGTAGTGTTAATTGTTCAGAAGACTAAAGTCTTTACGGATCTAAGTAACCCATTGTTGTAATCGAAAGTTAATTAGACTCGATTTATCAAATAATCTGAACTAAAAAAAAAATTGACACAATTCCAGTAGTACTTCCTACAAAATATAATTGAATTTACAATTAGCAATTATAAATCTATAAAAATCGCGTGAATATGTGAGGTAATTATTTTTGCATAATGATAAAAAATTGTTTAAAATTTAATTGTTTAGAATTTAAAAAAGGTTCGAATTATTTTTTATTTGCCATTTTACATGTCGTGTTATACACAGACTTCTAGATTCATCGAATCCTCGGCCGTGGAGAGAAATTGTCGTGTGCAAACTTATACGGCAATGCTTCACGCGACACATTCACGCACCGTACGATACTATCGCGAACGACTTTGCGGAACAAGTCCACGAGAGTTCGTCACACGAACCGTTCCACGAAACTTGCTCCGAATGGCCGCCGCAGTTCGCCCACACTTAGCAACTTTTCCACGGGGGCCCAGCGTGTATCTAAATCACTTCTCGCTAACGATAATCTCAGCCTTAGAGGGCATAAGCTTAATCGTGCCGCGCTAATTTCCACTCGAAACTCTCCAGACTGCAATAGTCGTAACATTCGCATGAGAGCCCGCGTATGAGAACGTGCCAAGGAACCTTAGAACCTGACCATTTTGAGGGCTCATTCGCGATCTCTTCTGCCTCCCTTCCTCCCTTCTTTCCTCTGTGTACTTCTAGTCGGCTTAAGAGTACGTAGCTTTTAATCGCGAACTTACGTAACGCGAACACGAACGCCATGTTAAGGTCATGTACTATCCGTTAAGTTCTAAAGCACCAGATCCGGCAGTTACATCCATCGGCCATTGCGACGAGCTAATTAGCTAGACGGTCTAATGCAGAGTCGACAAGGCGATTTCGACCGATATATTCTCCGGTTTAATTCTAACGACCGGCACCCCGCTAATCTCCCGAAATTAATCACCGCTGATGTAAGCCAGAAACGCCCGCGGACCGTGCGCGACGTAATTTCCGTCGGCAGGACTCCATTCTCCTCGTTTGTATCCACTGCTGGGATTTTCAATAGATACGGCACCGGCACTCAGGAACATTTCGGAATTGCTCTCCATGCCGTTCTGTTATCTTATAAATGGCGTACTCATCATGGCCATGCGGATTTGCTTTGAGACTATGAAATGATATTACGTCTGCCTTTTCTTGAATACATGCAATAATAATTTGCAACAATTACTTCATTTTGTATTGTTGATATTAATCTTATAGTTGCGTCAAAACTAATTTCTCAATTGCATTTATTCTATATGAAAATACCGTGAGAAATATATATATTTTAAATAAAATTATCTATAATTATAAAATATATTTTAAAAATAATTTATATTATTCTTGAAGCTTCCACGGATACTTTCTATATAAAGATTATGCGTTTCGCGGGTTTTCTCCGTGTTCAGATCCATTCTTGGAATGCCAACGCTTCGTGAATCTTGCAGTCCTTAAAGTGGATTTCACGAAACGTTGGCATTCCAAGAATGAATCTGGACACGGAAAAAATCCGCGAAACGCATAGTTTTTAAATAATTTATATTTCTAAACCTGGAAGAAACGTCAACAAATTAATACTATTCAATTAAGACACTCAAATAACAAGGTAACGTTTTAATGATGTCTTCTCGTTGAAGATGTTATTAAGATGTCATTTGACGTCACTTTGCTACTTGGATATATTATATTTATCTTCTTGACGCACTCATAAAATGAACATAAAGACAATTTACAGAGACTTGTAACATTTTTCTATCCTCGTAACTCTCAAGAAAAACGTCTTTCTCCCCAAAATGGCATAGCTTGAAGTATTGGGGAGGGGGGAGGGAGTAACAATGAAACCGTGTCCGCAAGAAACGATATATTCGTACGTGACTGCTGTGAAAAGAAGCGTGTTTTCCGTCAGACGTATAATATAATGCAATTACCAACGAGTTTGAGATTAAGCGGGAAAGATTTACAGAAAAGGAGCCGTTTGTTCGTTATGCGTATACGCGGACTGACGGGATGAGGCGGATGGAATTCGAGAAGTGGAATCCAGGATAATTCTCACTTAATCCTCGGACACAGTCCTTGTGATGAACCATTCGTTACGCTCTGCGACGGCGACGAGTATTTTTGTCGTAGCATCACCGGCCGCGCGTGGAATAATCCCATCTCCGATATTGCTTCCATCTTTAATGCACTCCAAGTCCATCCACTTCGAGACATATTATACGTCGATCGGCAAGTATCGGTATCGAATTGCGATCGTCGATCGTAGTTTGGGAAACTTGCCGAACTTGGTCGGCCCACTTTTGTCTGGTTTCCAAACTGAATTTTATGGCGACGGAGTCACGTTATATTTATTGCGCTGTCAGTAGTATTGTTTTGATACTCGCACTATTTCGCAGATTGGAAAGTGATCTTCAAAGTAATGAGAAAAGAATAAAATAATAATTTTTAAACCTTTCTAACAATAAGTTGGAAACTCACTTTATTTCAATAATTTAGCGAATTCAATACTTTAGTGCTTTGGTGCTGACATAATAAAATTTTACTGAGCATAATTCGCAAGTCTTGCACGTAGAGGTAGAAAAGCATTACGAACGATACTACAGAATTGTATCTGTTGATTCACAGATATCACACACAAGGAAACGACAGACAATTGGAAGAGGCGCAGCGTCGTTTGGCCATTGAGGACTCATCTTTGGTCATAAAAGGTGTCTGGTGGATAAACGTGAAAGTGCCAATATCTCGCGAATAAAAGCATCGTCGACCAAACCATATACGCGACGCTATACAAAAACGGATGGGCTGGTGCGCGTCGAACGGTAAAATCGAAGCAAAATTGACGCCACGAACGAGGATCCTGCTAGAAGAATATGAGGCCATCGTCTGAGCGCCTGTTCGATCGAGGAGAATTAATTTTCCTTCCGGTCATTGGGTCATGGCGAAATGACCGTACTGCAAGATTAATAGTGTCTTCATGAGAGCTCGGATCTCACGTTAGTCGCTCGATCAGCGAACAACAAGCAGTCCCCTTTCTCGACCCATGAACGGGAGCGAGAGATTCGTCAACTCAAGAAAGCAAGCCGCATCGGGTGAAATTCTCTTTGGATCAACCCAAAAGGCGAAGACGAAGACAAGCAGATAGTACTGACCGACTGAATTTAATCCGAAATCTCTGTCATCAATCTTCCCAAAATCTCGTTTAAAATATTACCTACTCTATCCTGACAAAAGCGGATAAGCAACGCCCTCTAAACAACGCAACGTTACGCTTAAATGCGTGAAAAATTGACAGTGGTCAAAAGTCAAGACGGATCGAGGCAACGAAGGGTAAGTCGCAAATATCATTCGGTAAATAGTAAGATCCGGGGAGATATAACACCTCTCTGCAGCAATCCTCTTTATTTGACCGGCAATTCCCATGGCAATTGCTCTTCGTCTCTCCTGGATTCTCATCCAAGCCCCATCGTCGTTCTCGCGTCTTCCCACGTCGCAGGCATAAAAGTATAACGACTTGGGACGCGTTACGTTCGCGGTTTACAGGGTGAGGGTGCATGTAGTGCTCCCGTGATAGCACGGGATCGTCCGGCAACATCATAAAACTCGTGGAAGAGTCCACATAAGAGCGGCGAAGACGACAACGACGACCACAACGTTTCGAATTATCGAATAGCCGCAAAAATGTGGCGAATAACATCATTTTCGAATAAAATAATTATACGGAGTACAAAAAAAATCGCAATTTTTTAAATAGAAGGACGAAGTATTAATAATAATCGGGCTGATTGAGAAATCAGATTGAAGAGACGGAGATAATGATAAATGATATTCCTTTGTGTAATTCTATGGTCTTTAATATTCGCAAAGTGAGCGTAACGCGAGAGTGACGCAGTGCGGTGAACTGTTAAAACCTTTTGGTCCGGTAGAATTCCGAAGAGACGTTGCCCGACGTGTTCGACACGAAGGAATTCAATCGCGAAATGGACCGCGCGATATTTGAATACTCGCGTAGATTGTAGCGTCCGTAAGTTCAGTAAATCCCGTATCCGAAGTACATATTGTGATCGTCGCACGCGGACAGAGTCCATTTCCGCGGACATCATCGATACTTCGATACTTCGTCCGATGTCTGTTCGTGCGCTGTTCGGAACTTGGACGGGCTGCAAGCAGCTGGGGAGCTTTAGAATCTCTTCTTCGCAAGAGGATCGAACGAGTTCACACGTGTAATTTGTTTGGAGAACGCTGAGACGGTAAGAGAATACCAGAGATATGGATCACGTGCACGTGAAATCGAGATCGGCCTCGAAGAGCAACCCAACGAAGATGGCCTGTGAGAAGGCGTCGAGACGCCTTAGGACGATCCTCGTGAGGGCGTCTCGCATCGGCGTTTCCACGGCGGAAGTCGCCAGGTTACCGGCGGCCAAGAAACTTATCCCGCAAAGAGATCACGGTTGGAAATTGGCGGTGTTTCTCCTACTTATGTTTGGAGGTGGAGTCATCGTCGCCTTGGTGTGCACCGCCAGGAAAGGATGCTCAAAACTGGAGGATATCGTAAGTTGGTTTTTCTCGATATATCTTAATTTTTTTTATGAATATTAATGTATATTTAAATTTCAAAATAACTCGTCTGCACATAGCGGATAGGATAAAATAATGTATTTAAAATTTAATCCAATTTAAGAGTAACATTATTAAATATTTTTACACAATGCAATGTGGATATAGTACTTCATATTATTGAAAATCGAGAGTCATAAATTTCGCACAAAGCATAATTTTATATTAAAGAAGGCATAATTTTAAATTATAAACAATTTAGAAGTTTAAAAACGAAACGGACGCACATTCCTATGAATTTGTTTCAACGACCATGCATATGTGACTTTCTGAAGAATTTCATGAACATGAAAGAGCGGTGGATGTGAGCGGTACATGTCGTATGTAACATGCGGTTGACTTGAGTAAAAGTCACACGTTGTACACATTTTCCAATGAAAGGGACGAGGCTGAAGTTTCCCATGTACTCCGAGAAACTATTTCCGTCAGAAAGAATTTGATGTCACGCTCTGGTCGGACAGGAACTCTTCTCTCTCTCTCTCTTTCTCTCTCTCTCTGTCTCTCTCTATCTATCTATCTATTTATCTATCTATCTATCTATCTCTCTTTCTCTCTCTCCTGTCAGATCTTCTCTCGGAAAATATATTTCACCAAAATTCGCCTAAATTTCAGACCACCTGTAGAATAAATCTGTCATTGCTAGAAATATACTCTCGCTGGTTTTACTGTTTTATTTTTAAAAAATCAAGAGAGAAAGAGAGAGAGAGAGAGAGAGAGAGAGGAAGAGAGCAGAGAGAACGTGTGATAATGGAAAATTTTTGTAATTCATGTACATATTTTATTTCATTTTCAAGTGTAAAAGTTTGATACTGAACCTCTACACTATTGTGCAATATATTCAATTTTTTTAACAGTCGTCATTGTTGTCGCCGTGAGTACAAAAAAAAAAATATAAAAAATTGTTTTGCATAACATTTTCACGAGTTTTAAAAAATTATTCTACACACAATGTATAGTTTTAATAATAATTATCATTTCAAAAAATTCTAAAAAGTTATGTAAAGTTATTAAGAAAATAATACATATCTATTTGTGCAAATTGAAATTTAATATTTAATCGCAAGTGTAATAATCAACGATACATCTGCTTTGTGCGATGCACGTTTCTCGTATCCTTCCGTTGTCAGCCATTCAAAATCCGTAAGCTTCTCCGGGTGCATCGTAACCGATTCCTCGTATACCTCCTTCAATTTCGCGAAACAAACCGTCATAGAGTTGAAGCGTGCGAAGCACACGTTATGCACGCGCGAGAGCAATCAAGTACTTATGCGCGCCCAACGAAAAGGGAGAGACAGCGAGAGAAGACGCCGCCATGTATGTAGCGGCGGTGGCAAGACATTAGGATCGTGTTAACGATGTTTCGCGCGCGCAAGGAGAGGATGATTGGATGTGCTGAAATTACAGATCAAGGGGTTTCTAAACAATTACGCTGTCGGCAGGAGGTCAGATCTGGAGTAGCGTGACGTTAGAGGCTACGGCTTGCAGGAACTGAGGCTTGTGGCCTGCGGCTGGTTGCGGGCGAGGGCCGAGGTTACCAGGAAGTGCTCTCTCACCGGAGGCGGCGGCGGCGGCGGCGGCGGCCAATGGGTGGGCCGGTGGGTTACGTCGACCGGTCAGTAGAGGAGAGAGTGCGCGCTTCTCTTCTCTGATATTCCCCCTGGGAAACAAGCGCGCTGCTCCATTGTACCCCCAAGCAAAGCAGCACGGACATGGACGCGCATAGGATTGGCGGGTAGTCATCCCCGCACACCCCCTGCTGCTATTACATCGAACGCAGCAACCGCAACGCGGAAAGTTCGCCTTTGAGTCACCCGCCAGGATTGACAGCGATTTTAACTGACGTGACCGAGCTGCGATTATCGCCCACCGGCTGATTGGCGGTCAGAAACATCCCCCCGAGTGGGACCAGTGTTGCCTTATGGCCGTCGGCCGAGAGGATAAAAGGGAGAGAGAAAGAGAGACAGCGTTGTCCCTTGGGTGTTACTTAGTGAATGTTAAATGAAATATTCCAGAGGGTCATTACGATGGGTCCGAAAATCACAAATTCTCTTTGATGCCTTCATCAATTGCTTGCGAATTGCTTATGCAATGTTTACTAATGAGAATCGTTGGAATGTAAAAGGTATCGTTATACTAAGAGCAAAACGATCGTACATGATGCATCTAATGAAACATTTTCGAAGCAACGGCTGTTTACTTAACTGTTTATGACCTACTATTTGTGACCTTATAAATAAACAAGTAGGATATCTTCAAATAAAAAAGATATTTGTTGAAGTGTACATTTTTACGATATTATTTATACATAATTATTAGTTAATTATTGCAAAAAGAATAAATTCTAATTGAAATATATCAAAGATTCTCCAATTATTCACAAATATTACTATATTTAGGAATTAATAATAATAAAAATAATAATAAAATTTCTGTTCTTATATCTGTGTTTTCAGAGATATCTTATTAAGAATTCATTTTGACTCGCGCGACGCAATTTTACGAAACGCTCATTTGTTTCTTCGATTTGTTAAAATCACTTATTCACGACATGCAACGTGATAGCGTAGCCCTTCGATGTTGCTTTATTGGTCTAGTTCGATACACGCGGGTGGTTCTACCACGATAGATCAGAGTGGAGAACACGGATTCTCTTTGATGTCGCCCATGATTGGTAGTTGCTTGCATCGTTGCTTATGTAAAGCTTGTTAACACTATCTTACCTAACCAAAATACCGGAATTGGATACCATCGATTACATGAAAACAATTACGATAAAAGCCAAAAGGAATATTTTATGTAACCACTATAGACAAATGGAGAGAGGGAAGGAAACGTGGAAATATAGTGAAATCTATAGAATGAAAAAAGAAACACATACACTCACAAAGAAAAGTTTCTTCGAATAAAAAAAAATTTATTTGAATCAAAGAAATTTATGTATTACTATACAGTTAAAGAAAAATTTCTTTGAATGAAACGCCCTCCTTTCATTTCTTGAAATCAAATAAAATTTTCTGAAATCAAGTAAATTTTTATTCTCCTCAAAGATATTTTCACTTAAAAAAAAAATCAACGAAAGATTTCTTCAATTTAACTTAAAAAAAAAATCAACGAAAGATTTCTTCAATTTAAATAACTTTTCTCTGAGTGTATCTACATTTGTCTTTGTATATATGACATGAGTATTCCATTTTACACTAAAAGTATCTCATGGTTAACATTTGTTTTAATCTATTATTTGGAATTTTCGCCTTTTTTTCGTCAAGTTTTAAGTACTCCTCAACGTTAAATCGTAATCGCGGACGAAAGCGTTCGCATTCGTTAAAACAAAATCTGTTAGTGCGACGGCTTTATGCGTTGAAAAAGGCGTCCGGTGCAGAGTATGTCGTGTCACTGTTTATCCGAGGCAGCAAGCCGCGACGTGCGGAATCTACGTCAACACCGTCAAATCCCATCACGGACGGGACTGCGAATTTCACCGTCGGCCTCCCGTCGTCGTCGCCGTTGTGTCGCCCCGATTATACACTCTATTTACCTCCGGGACACGTCAACCTGTGATTACCTCCTCGCGATGCGTTCCTGCTGTGGTCGCGGCGGTTCCTCAAAGCGCGTATCGGACATTCATGCGTCCGTCCGAACGCACCCGAGTCTGGTTGCACGCAATATGCGATCGGGAGGGAACATGAAGATGCGTCGAACGTGCGTGACGGCCACCTGTGCAACGGGGAACACGCTTGTATATACGTTATCGATGAGCATGCGTTCGCGGATTGACTGGGAATTTCGAATTCCATTTACATTCTTAATGCCAAGGCAACTAAAAAAAAAAAATCATCCGACTGGGAACGTCGTTTCCGAATGAGGCCGAATCTGACAGAGCGATGAAACCGACAGAAATAATGTTTACTCAACGGGACGAGATTGACTACTGCCGCTGAATACCGAGCGTTTTTACGAGTAAAATTTGCAAATTTTGTTAGAGTAGCGCGAATAAACGATAGCAGCCATTGTAGGATTACGTCGATAGGATACGTCATGTTTATCCAATGGAATCAGCTGCGGATTGTCAGTCTCGAATATACAAAATTTCTTTGCTATGAATTCACTAGCAAAAGTAGCGATGGTAGAAGCATGGTGAATATGTGGATACAACACCCCTTTGATAAATTTATTGATTTAAATAAATTGATTTAAAAATTTTGTTTATCTTTAAATTCTGTCGCTACTGCAAACTGAAACTATTTGATAACATTCACAGTGTGATTATTCAATTCAGATACTAAACTTTATATTTTCTCTGACAGTAGTACAAGTCAATCATATTTTCTACGTATCTTTAATCTATGTTCAGAACAGAGGAAGGAAACAATTATGGAATAGATGAATCGTGGAATATCCTGCATAATTTGAGCTACAATTTGAGGACCATCAAAATTACTTGTTCACATTCTGCAAACATAATATGACATGATATCACTTGGTTATTATAGTGTTACTGCATTGTCATAAAAACTACAGTTTTGCAAATAATTTTACAGGTGTGTACTCTTTATGTAATTTTGAGAAATATATTGGTATTAATTTTGTTACTTTAGTCTAGCTTGGAGGCCTTAAATGTGACTTTTAATGATATAATTAACTAAATATATAATCCTATTCGATGACTTTTAATAACTATAACGATATCGTTACAGTTGTTAAAAGTTACTGAATAGGGTTATTAATAACAAAATGTGTGCATGTATGTCGTGTAAGTTATATTTATAATTTGTGTAAAGTTATACTTTTAGTTGGTGGATTTTCACATCCCCCTCCTATTCCATAATCGTTGTCCTTTTTCTTCTTCAATTTTTTGTAAATTACGTTCGTTCTATATATGTATATTTGAAAAATATTTACCTACATAGCATAATTAGTATCACTCTAAGTTCAATTTTCACAATATGTTATTTTTCAAAGATTAAAGGGTATCAAGAGATTCATCAATGAAACTCATTCATAAATTTCTTGGAACTTCTAATCTTTTAATCTTTAATCTTCAGGTACCTAATCATAGATTGTGAAAACAGGGCTAATACAGTAAAGAAACTTCTACCGGAAGTAATTACGTCATATGAATATATATCTAAATGAACAAATATATAAATGAGGCTCGAAAGAATCTATTAGTGAAAAATATAAAAAAGCCCATCAGAGCTTATATTAGCTGTTCGGATGCACAGAAAACTCTTTATTTTCGTGTGAATGTAACAAAACAAATAAAATAAACGTTTTGATCCTTTAATTCGGGTTTTTATCAATGTAAAATATATAAATCGAAATTACATAAATAACGCAAATTCCAAGATGGTGACAATTTAGCTCGTTCTTCTTTATCCAAATACCAAATTAGCTATGTAATAAATATTGATTATTAAATGATTATTAAAAATATTAACTTATACAATAATAATATAAAAACTTACATAAAGTAAAATCGAAGTCATATACATAGCGTCAATAAGTAGAATCACATCGTTCATCAGATTGTGATTAGGTTTACTATGTAGTCATTCAAAAGAAACAGGAAAAACGAAAAATTAGAGAATTATTAAAATCATTTGTCTGAATTTTAATCTTATTAACTTACATATAAGCGTTTCTCGCGACACGATTTATATTTTATATCGATAAGGACCCGATTTGAAGGATCGAAACTTTTATTTTATTCATTTTATTACATTCACACGAAAATCAAGAATTTTCTGTGCATCCAACAGCTGATGTAGGCTCTGATGGGCTTTTTTTTATTTTTCACGAATATATCTGATTATTTTACTACAACAAAATATGACATTCCACAATCCCCTCCATTTCTCTATACAGCCAATGATTGGAAACCAAGATGAATTTCCTTCGCGAAGAGTATCTACTACCAATTTCCGAGTAGCATATTTGACGGGCGTTTTACCAGTCGCGTCATTGCGGGCATACAGATCGGGCGGCATTCATAATTCCGGCCGTTGCTCATCGCCGGCGGCGGACGGTAGCGGCGAGTGCATACCATATTCGTTCGGAATAGCACGCACCGGCGCACGTGTGCGACGACTACCACGTGTCAGTGAACGGGACACGTCGGCGACGCGAGACAGTTGCTATCTACGCCGACGTGCCACGCACGCGAACCCAAACTGGAGGCCGTTATTCGCGGACAGGTTCACGCAGGCCAGCATAATTCCGGGATGACTAGGACAGCTGCGTATGATGCCCGTCGGCCGTATCAGGGGGTACAATCTGCGTTGGTCCGTGTCGCATTGAGTGTTGCACACCCCTCCCCCTTCTCCTACCCCCAATTTCCGATTAATTAATGCGTTAATTTATCAGCTCTCGTTCTGCGTTTGGACACGGTGCCGGGCGCCTGGCGAGCTTCGCAGAGCATGGAACGAGGGTAAACAGGATGTAAACCGAACTCTGATCGATATTGACTCGTGTCATCAAGGTCCTGTTTACCGCGCTTTGTTTACTTCTATTGAGTATCCCGCTTGATACGTCAATAGATCCCAATTTTTCTAGATGATTTCATCCTCCATGCCTTTCTGCATATTATATTTAAATGATACATAGATGACACTTATTTGTTTTTATGAATTATCCAGTTTGATGTTAATAAACTGAGAAAAAATTGTTTATTTAATTTAATTAATTTAATTCATCTTTGTTTCTTTCTACGAATGTACATGTATTTAAATTAAATATATTTGACTTAAATACATTTTTCAATGGAAAAAAAAATAACTAAATTAATTTAGATATGATAATTTTTTTTAATTGGATCTTAATTTTTCTAGATAATTTTAATACATGTCGTTCATGCTTTTTGATATATTATAAATGACACGTAGAGCGATATATTATTGCTCTTTAATTTTTACTCTCCTTTAATTTTTTAAATAATTTAATTGACTTCTTCGTCGATTAAACGCAACTGTTTTAAGACGTTTTACGATGCGCAAAGAAGGTCGTTATTTCTGATTGTCGCGATATGATCGAAACCAATGACATTGACAAAACGATGTTTTCCAGCTTCGTAAGAAAAATGGACGCAAATAGTAGATTGTCGATCGAATGTCGATCCGACTACCGCACAAGCGACGAATGAGTGTCACCGGCCATTAACGAGGCCTCGAATTTCAAATCCCGTTTCCGTGATTACCGCGACGGAAACGAGACGGAGACGAGGAAGAGAAGAAGCGGAGGTATTGAAGGGAAAAGCACGGATCTACGGCAGCTGGCGGGCGTTTTAGATCAGATCCCTTTCCAGAAAGTCGGCTTCCGAATGTCAATTTCGGCCGCCGATGCTGAATTCCCGACATTTACGGCTACGTGCCGTCCTGACTTACATCGATAGCCACCGTGAGGGAATTTCCCGGATTTTCCATTTGAGCATTCTTCCCGCGATCATCCGATAGTCAACTCGACGAAAGAGGTTCCATTCGTTGAAAAGCATTTTTCTTATTTTTCTTTATCGTGTTATTGAACGTATTAGGTGTTGGAATTAATTCGTAGCGTTTTTTAATGAAAGAATGTTATTTATTTCACATGAGCATTAAAAAATACATTAATGAAAGTACTTCCCATCACTTGTAAAACGCTACGAATTAATTCCAACACCTAATATTTGGATTGCTTGGGATTTTGCCAAATTATTAGTGGAGTAAAAACTTATTTTCATCTCATTACTTATACAATAATCTCATTACACACACACACGCACACACACACACACACACACACACACACACACACACATATATATATTATATATACATATATGCAATTAATATTTTATAAAAAGAAGTGATTTATTTATACTAATTCTATGCTAGTAACAAAACATCACTTTCAAATTTGTTGTCGTTTCGACAGTAACATTGCACGAACATTTTACGCACGATACTTGCGGGAAACAAGTTCTCGCTTAAACCACCTATTTTACTATCAACATGATCGAGTGCAAATGCCTCGTGTTTGTATCAGCCAAAACGTACGAGCGACAGTGTGACATCAGTGGCTGTTGTCGGTATATTTCGAAAACGCGTTGTCGCTCGTTCGATATAAAATACGCAGGGGATAGCGCGGGAAAAGGGTGGGTGGAGGGTGGACGGACTAGAAAGCTGGAGAGAGCCGTGGTGAGAGATTCGAAGGGCTGGTGGATAGATAGGCGCCGGAGCGTAACTCGATATAGCTGCCAGCAAGCTGCCTGCCGGTATCACGTCCCCTCTCCCTCCCCTTTCCCACTTTCCGTTTCCTCCACTATCCCACCCTCTCGCTGGCCCGTCAACCCTCTCGTTCGCTCGCTACGGATGCAGGGTTACCCAGGAATATTTTCCGCGTAAATGCAGCATCGATGTTTTCTCAGCAACGAGGCCTCTCGATGGCAACCCCCCCATGCCCGATTCCATCCCTTCCTCCTCTCGATCCCAATCCCTGTGTCCTGTTTCCCGCATATCGCGCTCCTCCTTTCACGCGCGCGCCTTCAACGTTTTATTCCTCGATCTTGGAATACTGCAGCTGTTACACCGTCGCTGGCACTGATAGGGACCAACTGTTCGATATTCTTCGAGAGACGATTTTGGTGCATCGACCTTGAGCTTATTGTTAGACAGAAGCGATACCGAGGGTCTGCAGAATCGAGACCGATGTCTCAGCGGAAAGCTAAGGAAAGAGATCCGTTTTTCCGGTTGACTTAATAACGTGAGATCGATGTTTGTTACATTTTGACTTCAAATTTCGTCCCGTGGACACGAAGGCGTCTAAAACGCTTTCGAAACGAGAGCTTTGATGTATGCTATGTTTCTGGAGCTTAAAAGTTTTGTTGGAATAATTTTACTTTATCTAACCCAGCCCACGCTTTATCCAACAAAAGAGTCTGGTTGCATTAATTGGAATTCTGAAAATGGACAGAATTTTCTGATTGAATCTATTATAACTCTAATTGAGATAATCAAAATTAATACGATCAGTATCTTCTTTTTGGTTGTTTTCAATCAGAAATTTATTGTCAATGCAAGAAAATGACAGCAGAAATGTTAATTTCTTAAAGTTCTAATTTTGATAGAATCATACATTATAATTCGATAGAACATAACGCAGGCCCACAAAAAAAGTATCCTGTGCTGGGATGAAGATCCAGTTATTCTTACGTATTTCGCTGAATACGAATCTGATACATAAAAATAGAACCATCCAGGGCAAATTTTCAATCTAGAGCGACAAAATGATCCATTTTTTCCCATTTTTTCGCACTAGATTGAAAATTTGCCCTGGATGGTCTTATTTTTATGTCAGATTCAGATTCAGTCGTATTCAGCGATTCAAAATACATAATAATACCTGGATCTCCATCGCAGCACAGGGTAACTTTTTGTTTGTAAGGCCTATGTAATTAAAAGATCACACAACGTCTCCTAAGAAATGTTCGAGAATGCTGACTCATGGCGTATACGTGATCCTAACTTCGCAATGTTATAATGATTGGTGAAGCGAGCGTCAAAGTTGGAATTCGATTCGGCGACGGTAGCATTAAACTTAAGCCTGCAAGTTCGACATTCGGATCGGAACAGATCGCATCTCGGTAACATTAATATGTAAGACGTAAGAGCCAATTAGTGGCGGTTCGGTTCATAGCGGTATAGTTCTTACTTCTCCGTCGTAACGGTGGCTTTGACGCGATTCGCGTTTGCCAAAGTTTCCGAGACGGCTTTGTCCCGTCGTTTGCGAGAACTCGAGAACTCCATTAGCCTCACGTCGTGCCACGAGCATTCCCGAAAACAGGAGCCACTCCATTGACCGAGATCCTTCAGGAAACTCCTCGAGAATGCGTCTTGCGGGAAATGGCCTTGAACTTGATTAGATTCTAGCGTCCTAAGATTTTCATTTTTCCTCTCCTACCGAGAGGCGGATGTATACTGTCAAAATGTCAAACGAATTTTTCACAGCTTCACACTTAACTGTGTAAAGACCGTTATTGACTTGTAGTGTCATAAATCTGAATGCGCGACTGCGTTCGTTGACTTTTTGCTGCGATATCACTCGCGATGTAACAACAACTGCAGATTTTAACGCAATGTTGACGTATTCGAATACCTTTCGCTTTGCATGTTCACGTATGTGCAAGACAGGAGGAACAATTGCGACACGAAATGCTCAATACGCGAAATATCCAACGCGTCGCTCGGCGGTCGGTGGATGCGCCGCTGGGACGTCACGATATTCCGATACGACGGTTTATAATAAATTCCGGCGGCAAACGCGTTGCGTGCGATATTTAGACGCGCCTACATTGTGCGTCATGCCCGGCCCGATATTGTGACCATCCCGCATCCCGGACACGTACCAACGAAATTACGAAATTTGCAAACAGACGAGATGCAACGGCATGGGTGCGACGCGACGGCCGGGCGTGTTTTCCAGTATCCGCGAGCTCTCGCACATCGGTGCGGGATCCTTTTATATGGCAGAAATTGAAGTGACCTCGATTAGACGATGAATCTACGTCGAAAACATCGCGGTGAATTAGCCGTGCGCTCTCCGCAAAAATCTCGCGATTCTCGTCGAATTTCCTTGCCCTGGGCTGCCGTAGAAAATACTGCTCGAGATGAAGTTAGTATCGATCCGAGCTCGACTAATTACTTTGATACGCGTTTGACCGTGTTCGACCACACCCTACCGTGACTATCGTTACGTGAAAATCGCATGTTATTTACGCTCTCTTAGAGTAATACCCTAAATAACGTAGTATGTGTAATGGTAACATAGTCTCTGTTCGTCGATAAGCTTTATTTTCTACATTAAGATAAGAATATTTAAATAGCGCCGTGTCAGTTGAGTGCCACGTTACGAGCTTTATTTGACATTCTGGATTTTCAGTCATTCCTAATCATTCTTTTATTAAGAAATAAATATGATCTTTCTCCATTCTTATTAATCGTTTTATCATTTTAATGTAATCGCTGAAATATTGTCCCACAGATTATACGATTTTATTTGATTTCATCTGATGACAAATAATTTTTTTCACTATATATAAAGTTATTTATAAAATAATTGATTTTATCTAACATCACACAATTATTTCTCGTAGTTGCATATACAATTATTGGATTATACATCGGATTTTATATAAATTTTATAATGCTTTCGAGAACTCTGTCCCGCGATTACATTAAGTGGGGTAATCACCCCTTTGAATTTTATTTGATGTCAACGTATTAGAAAACATATAATTAATGCATTTTTTATGATGGACGCACGCTAATTCGGTGTGCGGCATCCTCGTCGGTGACGTTAATCGCTTTGTAAAACACGTCGGTGTCTCATTAAAATCGCATTCCAACCCGAATTCACAACGCCGCGGATTTCTGTTCTGGCACCTCTGATTTAAGTGGATACGACCGAAGTTGGACGGCCGACGTTCGCTCGTGAAAATTGCGCCTCGACACGTACGGCAAGAAATCTGTTGATCCGCACGGCACATCCATTCGTTAATTGCCGCCAAGCAAGAAATCCCTCGTTAAGCGTCCTTCGTCCTCGTAAAAATTCCGCACGAATTATCGCCGATCGTTACTGCCTGCTAATTTTGTTGTTGCCAGATTCGTCAGATCATCAGAGATTCGATGGGCAGGCTATAATCGCCAAGTGTTTAATTGTAATTCATAATAGCAATGAATTTGACATTTACATTAAAAAAATGTATTATATTGAAAAATGAAAATGATTATATTGAAAAATGAAAGATATTACAAAAAGCATTTACCGTTTAATAACGTTGTGACGGTCCGTTTAAAGATCGTATAAAACTTTAGTTGCAGCTATTATACCTCTAATGTCCTTTGCTAGGACTGAGGATGCCCTGTGCGAACGTAAACGATAAAATGACGAGATTGGGGCCAGTGGACAATTTCGTTCTCGTTTGATGAGTGTTTCAAACGAGCTGCCGGGCAACGGTAGCAACAACCTCCCCCAACTACCCCAGCGTTCCTGGCAGCAATTCTCTGCCCTAACGATGACTGCAGCAGTATTAGAAGGCGATGGGAGGGAGGGCAAACCGGGTCCGTGCTTCCGGTAGGGTGCGAGTGCTGACGTAGGGGGCTGTGCACGTATTACAAAATAACAGGCATGGGTAGACTGTAAGAAATATAGTCAGAAAAGAGAGGCGCCTACCTTCGCGCACATGCTACACCCCTAAATCTAATTTCGTAATTTTTGAGCACGTGAGGATTCAATTTGTTCCATCACGCAACCCGAGCGTCTAGGGTGGTTCAGCATTTTTCCTCGGTAATCGAAGTATCGTCGATCTATCCGTCCCATTCTCTTGATGTTTCGACCAATTTAGGAGCGACGCTTTTAAAATCGACGCTTCCTCCCGTGGATGGAACCCAATGAATGCACTCATCCATCCTTGATTTGAACCTGAAAATCGAGAAACGAATACGTGCGTGCGAGTCTACGCATCGCGAATGTCCGTTGTTTCGCATGGAATACGACAGCCGATCGACGAAATTGCGACGGACTGTGAAACTAGTTGAACAAAGTGTAATTACGAGCGCGACACCCCTCCGTTTTCTCCTCCTCCATCGTCTGTCTCGCGCACAAACGCGAGCGATGTTTGTTTCGACGTGTGTAATCGGCCGGAAATTCGCGGCGCGGCGTGTCGATACACATCGAGTTGAGAGTGCGCTCGTACCGCGTTTATATGTTATGCGACCAATAATCCGGTGGATCTAGAACAGAATGTCGGAGCCGAGGCGACGAACTTATCCGTGAACTTTGAAGCGTAATTTAGTATGCATGGAAATTGGTACGCGAATTTACTGAGGTCGCGTTTGTAGATTACATCGATAGTTGAAAGCGTTAATTGGGTACAGCGTTTGATTTTCATTAAATATTCTGTGCCTCTCATTAAAGATTAATCTGTAATTAATTTAATTACATATGTTATTTATTGAATTTAATGTGACGTGAAGAATGTTTTAATCTTTATTACATCAAATTTGGTCCATTAATTAAAATTAAAATTGGCAACTAAAATTTGGATGTCGAAATTGTTTCCACGTAAGTCTTTATACCAAGTAAGTCAATTTATTAAATACAATTATTATATAATATGACCTATAATTTGTATTAAATTAATTTTTATTAATATTGACATGTAAAAACAGAATGATACAGAAACGTACCAAAATTTGAAATGTTATTATCTAAAATTTGATATATTTGAAATGAATTTTATCACTGTGAGAAATATCGATATCGGTGGAGAATTAAATGAGATCGAAAAATAATAAAAAAAGTAGCAAACTTGTTTCGAAGCATTGCGGGCGATGCTTGAAAGTAAATGGCAACCTTGGGTAATAACTTGAAGACGCCCACGTGGATGCCCGGCACGATCGGGAAATACGACCCGAAGGGTTGCAGCCGCAGAGCCGATGTCCGCGCTCGGAAGGTTGTCAGGGACGTGCCCCGGGGTTGAAGAGGGAGAGAGTTCCGTAGAGAGGAATGGTTATGGCAACAATCCATGGCTGCGAAGACAAAGGAGGAGCACGGCTAAGGAGAGAGACAGATAGAGAGAGAGAGAGAGAGAGAGAGAGGGGGCGGGGGAGTGAAGGTAGAACAGAGCGTGAAATGGATAGTGCCGGGGTAGGAATCAGCCGACGGAAATATTTTAATGCCACGGGGCGAATCCCTTGATGACAATTCCAGCGCGCACCCAATGCCAGCAATGGTGCAGTTTCTTTTTTACGTCGCCGCCACGTTTCGACGCACGATTCTAACCGGAAGCGAAATTACGTTCCGTGCACCTCGTGTGCCTCCTCGATACCTCTCCACGTACGCTTCGTTGAAGCTGTTGCTTTGATCGTCGATTTTCTAGGGAGAGAGACATCACGTTGCTGCGCACGATAGCATTTCGTGCACATGAGACGAAACGTCGGAAAAGGCTTGTTCGATCGAAACGCGTACTTTTACTCCTTTATAAATCGTATTTTATCGATTTGGGCGACCTGGTTAACGCGTGAGACTTTGTGGAATACCAACAGAGAAAACAATTTTTTACAAAAAGGCAAAATAATTTAAAAATCATTTTTTAAACAATATTTCAAATACTGGGACGCGTAATATTTTTTTACCCTGTTAGAAGTTTTCTATTATTTTTTTATTATTATGCTTTTATTTTTTTATTATTTTTGTGTAATAGAGTTTTTATAATAAGAAAATAAAGTGTGTACATTTTGCAAATAGAATAATATTCTAATTTCCATTTATCGTTTTGATAATTCGATCGATCGATTCGATTTATATTTTAGAAATCCTGTTTTCAATCAAATGTATATTTATCTGATTTTTATTAAGTGATACTTTTCGAGTCCATTATGGTGGTTACATAAATGAGTAAATCGAATTACGAGTGTTTCTCCGTCAGCATTATGACATGAATGTTTGAGTCGCGAAACCGAAACGCAGATTGCACGTATAGTTTATTTCGTTGCGTCCGACATTTAGGGATGGGAGCTGAAGCCAAGTTTATAGGTACGAGGAGGATGGGCGTTCGTCGATGCGGGCTCATGTATAGTTGGTAAACTCGCGCCGTGGTGAAAGCCACCAGCACAAAGGCTCCCGTAACACGATGTCGTTTACTCGAGAGCTCCGATCAAAGCATCCGAGCGGTCAGTCCAAAGATATCGAACGATACGCGTCACGAAGCATAACACTGGAATTCTGCTTCCGGGATCGGTAAGCTAGTTTATTATTAAATCTTTTTTTGCAATGTCTTCTTCTGCAACACCTGGATTAAAATGTCACGTAGCGCGTATACTTTTTTGTGAACTTTGCCTGTGTGAAACTGCATATAGCTGCTCTTGCATATTGATTTTTTTTTTTTTTTTTACCGCCGACATTATAATTTTGCATTTTAATTTATTGATGAAGATATTTCTAAATGTGACATTTAATCCAAACGTACTGTTAATCTCGGTCGTTTGTTATTGATAGATAGAATTTCACTTCTTGCGAGAAATAAATGATACATTCGCCCATTTATCAAACCGAGTTCGAAGAGGTGTGTTACAACTGTGATAAATCGCGTTGCTCCGAATTGTTCCTATTGTTGCTTCGGCCTGCAAACATGGAAATTTACAGGTTGATCTGTTTGTTTTCTCTGACGTTAATAAACTGACACGTTAAATAATTTAGAGAGGCATGTATATTGATTTTTATTATTAGATAAACGAACAGTTTTATTTATCGTGCTGTCAAATGTATTGCTATGCAATTTGGAAGGTTTTGTTGTATTAAAATAAACAAATGTTATAAATAAGTTGCACGGTAAATATAAAATCGAAGAGACAGATTGCGTTGTACAATTTGTAGCAATGAAATCTTTTAATGATTCTAAAACGAGAATTGCAAATATTTGTATACGGTTTAATCTTCGAGTTTTTCAAGCTATGACTATGATATACTATAACTGTAAACTTTGCAAGTAAACAGAAGGTTGCATCGATAAAATTACGATCGAGATATATGGCAATATCAATATTTTGGTGGAATCTAGTTCTTTCGGAATATGGTCAACTTTTTTTATTAAAATGAAAAAAAAAAAAGATATTACAAGAAAACATAAAACTATATGTATAACAATAAAAATGGGGACAAAGAAGGCAGATATTTTAAAATAATTAAAGCGTCAGACATATATATATATTCCAATAATTTCAATACAATATAATTATTTTGCTCTGTATCTAATAGCTTCAATCATTAGGATAACGTTGATATGTATTATTATTTCAATGCTGCAATGTAATTATGTAATAACAGTTATTAATGTTATTGTTGCGCTCAATTATGTTACATTACAAATAATAATATAATATTATAGCACTTGATTAAATATATCACCATAGGGAGAACTGTGGAACGTAGATACATCGTAGATGCAAGTAGATATAACGCACTATTATAATATTATTTTTGTGTTCGTGCACAAATCTCTTAAACTGTGCGCATCAGTTTTTTGGTCAAATGGTAACGAAACTACTGTCGCGCTTTCTTTGGATAAGCCGCAAAAAAAGCCGACAGCACGTCAGCCGTTGGCGATTTATTGCTAATTATTGTTCCGCGTGTGGAGTCCGGTAAAACCACAAAACGAGCGGAATGTGCTGCTCGCGTCGCATGCACACGTAAAGCCCTGACACGCGAGCTGTGCCGAGAAGCGTGTATAAAATCGCCACCGACATTGATGGATGCGAAATCGGACCTTAAACCAACCCACGGAGCCCCGGCTTGGTCCAGTCTCTGATACATAGATATTAGAATAACAAATGGTGCCCGGAGATCTCGTTCCTCTAAAAAAGAAAAGTGCCGAAGGACAGGTTACGTTTTTGCATACTTTGCGCGATTTTTTGCCCCGCAGCTTGGCACTTTCACGATGACTCGGAACTCGGAAGAGGCGAGAGAATATTTCATGGAGTGCTTAGGAATGAAAGCTGCAGAGAAGAGTCTACATAGACGAAATTTAATTTACAATTCGATTTCTTAGCTGAATTTATATTACACTTTGGCACACGCAAATTACAATCAAAAATATGACTCGCGCAATTATGTACATAAATTGAATTTAAGCTGAATCTATTTTCTAATTTTTTAAACATTTTTTTGTTTTTAAAGAGAAAAGTTGAATTGCAAATTTCGAATTTTGTAGCTTATTCGCTGCATAGAGAGAAATTATACATCTTTAAAGGGTCGGCACCCCATGTGCGAGGTTTCGAGTTTAGGGTGAGCCGATTCTAAGCACGACGCGATACCAATTTGGGCAATTAAACGATCCCCATCTGCAGGGAACTAAACGTCGTTATCTGCTCGGTTATATCCGTAGCCGCAGCCTCCTCGTATCGCGCTGTCCCCTTACCCTCTCGCCAACTTGCCGCGACTCCACCTCTTCGAAATCCTGGGGGATGGCGTCATGACACCGTATCTATCGGCCTCGTGAAACCTTGTTCCACGTACTCGCAGTTGGTGCCACATTCTCATATCGTTGCCGCACCAATCTTCCCCGGCGATGTTTCTGCGGTATGTTCTTGAGGATACCTCTCATATCGAACGAGACCTCAAAACGTATTCGCAAATGTCGTTTGAAATTATGTGTGTGTGTGTGTGTGTGTGTGTATAATAATTAATAAATTACAATAATTCTAAATAAATTTTAAAATATACCTTATAATGTGTAGTATATATATAAAAAATACTGTTCAATTTTTATATATGAGATAATTCTCTATATATGCCGCACTTATAAAAAACTTGATTTATCAAGTATTGTTTACTACGTATTGTTTACTACGTTTAAAATAAACTATACCAATAAGAATTTTATACTATTTACTACTATAAAAAAATACTAGGAATTCGAAATATTTATTTTTTATAAAAAAACTTTTTTAAACTTTGCCATATTTCTAGGAGTGAGATACGACTCATGAAAAATTTACAAATAATGCTTAAAAATAACATAAAATAGGTATGTTATAATTTCAGTTTTTTACCAAAAGTTACGCAATAACTTTTAATAAAATCATAATACAATGTTAATATAATATAAAAACATATAACAGAGAAATACAAATTACACCCACTCCTTTTATTTTTCCTACTTGCTTGAACTTTTGCAGCATAAATATCGAAGTTACTCTCTATATTCTTAAAATTTGTATAACTTTATTAATCTTTTTTATATTTATCTTTATTGATGTTTAATATCTTCATCATTTACAAAATATATATAGTGAAGTCCAGACAAAGCAGATGTGTTAAGGTTTGGGAAGAGAAATGACACAGTTAAAATTAAGATCAAGAACAAGTGAAAAATTTTAATCTTGAATACACATATAAAGACAGAGAATTCTTATAATCTTAATCATTTACACTGATTGAGAAATAACAATTATTGCTAATAATTAAGCTACGTACCTTAGCGAAAATCACGTCTGACCTCCCACTTAACCAAAGCTTAATGAAATAATTATATAATTATGCGTTCTCAAAATTCGCAAAAGAAATTTTTGCGCATTTTGTTTAGCTATAAAAATATTTTTTGTAGGGGGGCTGAGTAGGCTGTCAGTCAGCCTTCCCCCATATGTTAATAACAATCGATTTGGAAAATCAAATACACAGGATTTATGCGCTATTTATGCGCTTTTATATTCACATATTTTTAATTTTTGCGCTGCATCTTTTATGGCACTTCCCTCTTGGAGGGAAAATAATCATATTCATCCCTAAATCGTTTAAAATTGCAAAATTACACTATCGGCGTCGCCAGTCCTTCAACAGATAGAAACTCATAACATTATCTCACACAGGTAAGCGAAAATAAAAAAATATTTGCTTTGCTCAGGAAGTTTGTTTTTTGCTCGGACTTCTCCTATATGTACTAATCAAACTTATTTTGATAAAAGTTGAATCTGTTAATTCCGTTGAGTTCTTCTGGCGTAACGTTATGAAGGATCGCACAAAACTCGCAAGAGATACTTATTTTGCGAAGTAAGCGAAACCGGAAGGTATTGCAATTTACCAAGTCACCGGCGGAACTTTCAACTTCCTTTAACGAATTCGAACAAATTTGAACTAGGTATTCGACATTCCTTACAACCACGGAAAATGCAGATGACATTCCTCGTTGAAGGTACCTTTTCCTTGAACTTTCGTATCCAGTTTCGACTTGGCAAAGTTGAATAACTTATGATCGATCACGACGTGTTTCATGTATAGTTTTCTACATCGAGAATTTTTACTTTTCTAAACATTAAATATATCATTTGCAAAATATTATAAGTATCTATAATGTTTTAATCTCTAAATACCATAATAATTCAAATGTAGATATTAATATAAACTCTTGTATACACATGCATTAAACTATGCAATTACCAATTAATGTAAACGAAAACAATTTGAATATTAATTTTTATGTAAACTATTTTTTTCATTCTATTTTGTATCACGATTTAAAGAAATGCTGAATAATAGATCAATAAAAAAGGTAATTGAAATTCATTTATATGTGACAATGTTAACTATATTTATTAACTATATTTTGTCTTATAATACTAGATTTACAAAAACCAGTGTTTTTTTAAATATATCTCGATAGATTTACAATTACATCATTTTTTAATTGGGCAGTGAAGGTATAGAAAAAACAGATACCAGAGTTTGGGAAACTACAATTCGCTGAAGTAACTGTTGCATTTTAATGTCACAGTTGGATCCACCAAAGTTACGCTCGTTTCTGGAACGTTCTTCGATCTTTCATTGAAGAAGTTCATGATTTTTTCACGACCAAGCCACCGAAGTCACCATTCGAATACAGAAGTAAAATTGGCGAGTTGCAAAATTTCTGAAAAATGTGAATTATTTCGAAAGAAAAAATGTACCTATTCATAACGCGAAAACTCAAAGAAATGGAAGTGCTGAAAGAAGGAATAACTTCGCTATTGCATACTCTCCCAGCTATAATTTGTTTTGTTAGGGAATTATGCTAGAAAAAGAAATTGCAAGGATTACTAAACTCACGAATACTTTTTCACTGTATTTCTCTAGTTCTTTTTTCTACCATAACATAGCCAACACGAAGAAAACCTTCCATACATGTTATTGTTAAGCAAAATTTATACTTTTTACATTAACTAAAATTACCGTGTATATTTTTAAAATTACTATGTACATGTATAATTATTTTTTGCACTTAAAAGTGCGCTAATTGAAAGTTAACAAAAATACCATTCATAATTAATCAAGCACGCATAATAACAGGTTTAATAGATTTTGTTGATTGTGATAATTACACTCTATATCTATTAATATCTATGTGATATATTAGTAGTCGTTATAGATAAATAGTCATTATAAAGTAGTCGTAAACATATTTTAAAATAAGCCTGTTGGAGAAATATATACTTGAAACAAACTTTAATTTAATATTCTGGCTTTAAGCGTTAGATTAAAGCGAACAAAGCGACTTCGTCAAGGGTTGAATAATTTCTGCGTCGACTCCATAGTAATCGTTGATGCTCGTTCGCAGATGTGAATCGTATTTGCGAAAATGCTGAAATTAGATTTACGAACCCCTCGTTTCCAGAAAGTGAGACTAATCAACTATTAACCCTCCACGTGTTTCTGATATCAGCCTGTCGAAGTTCAAACACGTATAATGAAGGTTGATGTCGTCGTTTTTTCTCATTTTTGTTTCATCGTGATAAGAGAAAATTCGCTGGAAGGTTCTACATGAGTTGCGAAATAATACGAAGGCCTCTTTGTGTGGAAAATTGTCCTGGAGACATAAAATATTTCTTACGAATAAAATAACGATAAATCATCAGGCAGTTGGACTCATATTATCTTTTTGAAGAAATTTCTACTATCGATTTGTAAATATTAATATCAATTGCTTGGAAATAGTACCGATACTCGAGAATTTAAAGCCGAAAGGACAAATCTTAATTAATTTAACCATTTTTCTTTAATAATAATCACGATTCTCTTTTAATTTATATAAAAACATAAGAAAAATAACATTTTTATATGTTCTTTGATCCAAGTTTCAAATTACTACGATAAAGTAACAAAATCATGTTACTAGATTTATTTGCATCCTGGTTTCTCGTGTCGATGATATAATTCTCTTTTTAGACATTTTAAACGTACGTATTCCTTTAATAACCGGCTTGTATGAGGAAACGTATAATTGGACTTTTCTCCCATGCGGCACAACGCAAAAACTCACGACCGTCGGCTGACCTGCATTTCGTGCTGAACTACTGAAATAAGAGCGTCATAATTCTAGCATGAGAGAGAAGTCTCATAAATAGATAAAACAGCGCGATCCGATAAACATCATAAACGATTTATCAATAACGTTAACACGTTTATTCATACGCTTTCGCTTACTCCATTCAGAAATCAACTTTCTGAAGTAAAAAAAAAACAAGATTTCATTGTTTGAATTACACATATTACTATACATACACATATAATAGTATTTTCACATATGTAGCAGTAAGAAAAAGTTATTAATAAATTTATTATTTGAATTATAGAAATTTTAAAATCTTTTTTACACCATAATATTTACAATTATTTGCGAAATTTTTTTAACATTATTTGCTAATTTTTTAATCAAGATACGCAGACTTTTAATTCTAATATCAAGCATATCATTGTTTATTTCGTACAGCAGCAAAACGATTGGAGCTACATATGTGCCTGCTTTGGCATTTATGGGGGCATTTATACTGACTGGTGGTTATATAACGGTACAGCAAGGGTAGTTAGGGGTGCGATACTATCAACGGAGGCGCCTCCAATCATTCCCCAATTAGCAGCTGATTGCGTACAGTCCCCAATAGAACTTCGAACAGCTATAGCTTCGGTTAACTGAGAACCCTGAGAAGAGGGAGAGAGAAGAGAACAGATAGAAAGAGAGAGGGGGGGAGGGAGCTGAGTTCTATACAGAGTGGAAAGGAAGATAGGGTTGGAAGTAAACGATGGACGGGGGAAGGGGCGATTTGCAACGTTAATATCCAACGATGCGAAACGGCCTGGGTGCAATATCGGTGATCGCGCAAATTGCGATCGGCAATGGCGATCTTTATACACGGACTCGTGCGAGAGATAATATAATGGTGTCATTAAAGATAGCGCCATTCCACGGTCGTATTGTTATTGGAAAATCGTCTGGCGCCGCCGTCCTTTGGGGGTTAAGTCTCATTTTTATAGCTCGCTGCTTGATCTTCTCTTTATAGCGGTAGATGATGGATTCCATTGAAATTTTCATTTTTGCAGCAATAACTAATTGAAAGATCTAGCGAAAGAGAAAGAGGAAAATATTATTAATATGTTGTTAATATGTTATTAATATATTATGAGTTTGCAATAATTAAAATTGTTACAATGAGAAAAGAGTTTCATTGCATTATTTTAGGTTGAAAATGGACAAATCAGAATTTTTGTGGTGGAATTTATTATAATTCTATTGATAACTAGAATTTTGATTGATGTAATCAAAATCTTCTGGTTCGTTCATTTTCAACCAGAATTTTTTTAAATGTGTATTCTTGTTTTTTTTTTATGTCTAAAATCGTTTATTAGATTTAGGAATTATTCAATGTAATTAATAAGCAAATGCAGACGAATAGAAATATTTGAAAATATCTAAAAAGATCTAAATGTTTGAACGTAACATTACGAGATATATTATTTTTTTTATAGCTGTCATTTACGTGTACTTCTCGATCGGGAGCTGAACGTATCATAGTCACGTTCTAGTACACTTCATGTACAATAGTTATCGTTATCGAAAACTGTTTTCATTTCTATCAAATTCAATTAAACAAGCCTGAATCCTTCCACATGGAGATAAATACTATCGTGTTAGAAAAATAAATGACGAGAGGTCTCTGCAAACATCGGTTTCGACGGTTTGATTAATCTTGAATCTCTTGTTAGCGGTGATCTCGTCGGTTTAATCTTTTTTTCCATCGACGCCAGACAGAATTGCAAATCAAATTTTGTCAAAAATATACGTTGCTTAAAAAATAGTAGAAAATGGAAGAATAGAAAAACTCAATTAATTCACTGTATCACAGAGAGAAAACAAGAAAGTATAGAAAATCTACCATTTATATACAATTTCGATCCATCGACGTATTAAATCGTCCACATTTTCCCAAGAATATATTTTTCTCTAGCTATAATACTTTATGATAAAATAGTCTCTAAAAATATAATATGAACGATTTTTATGGCAATAGCAAGATTTGATATTATGTGGATACGATAAACGTTGATAATTGTTTCGTGAACATAAACATTTATGCCTTTTATTGAGAAAAGAAGAAGAGCACCACTCTAATATAGCCACGTCGTGACAATTCAACATCGACACTTTGTGCATAACATTTGAATAGGCGGTTAGTCACATCAGAGAAAAATGGTTCAGTGGAAGAGGAGAAAGAATATTAAAATGCCGAAAATAATATTGCGCCTCCAAAAGGCGCTAACGACAACCTCTTCTCGTTAACGTTCATTTTTCTTTTTTTTTTTAATGGATTATCCATTGAATTTGTTGTCGTTTAATCCGCAATGCAGTCGAGTGAATCTAATTTGCATCTCCTCCAAATGTTTTCAAGAAAGATACTGCATTCTAATCGTTTTTGTTGCAGAGTTTAGCGACCTAGCCGTTGCGGCCCATTATTCTCCGGGGACCGATAGCGATGTTGACGGCGACGATGACAGCGTTGTCATCAGTGACAACGGTGGCAGCGATAAGGAATCATCTGAACAAGAAGACCACCACGTGCCAACGCGGAGGCAGCTGGCCGAACAACGATCTCGACACGAATTATTCAGACGGTCTCGAAACCACTTTAAGACGTCGGGACATCACGATCAGGTGCGTCCGATGGCACGGCTCGTCGTCACTTAACGGTGTCGTGTTGGAGAACAAGAGTGGAGTGACGATACTGAGAACTGAGTGCCTGCGGCCGCGATCGAATGATAAAATGCGTCCGTTGAAGGTGGTGATATGGCTATGAATTTTTTTACAAATAATCTTACGAGAGGTAGAGTTATGTGATTTCGATTCGAAATGCTGCGACAAATGAGCGATGTAGCGAGAGCAATTTCTATTGTGGGTTGAGAAAAAATTAACAAGGAAATTGTCGGAACTGTTCCTCATCGATTTTGATGGATTTTAAATATGTTGTAGAACTTCAAAAAATATTAAACAAATATATTTTCTCTACCTGTTTATTTCAAAGTTAAGAATCGAAACAATCTTTTAGGATCAGGGTGAATTAAAAAATATGATATTTTAGAAAAATATGAACACATCGTTAAGAAAATATAAAATATAAAAAAAAAAACTTTTATATAAGACATTTTTTCATACGTCTTACAGTTCAAAGATATTCGTTAATGAAAAAAAAATTGTTATTTTTGAGAGGTTGAATCTTGAGATAAACAGATAAAAGAACATGTATCTAATATTTTTTAATACTTCATAACATTTATAAAACCTATTAAAATTGAGGAAGGATAATTCCGACTTTCCTTGTAAGTCAAGGCTTGTATGTGTTGCGTTTTAAAATATTATTGGATCAATGCGCTTATTCGAAAGTATTATTGAAAAATCTTACGGCGGTATTATTCTTTGTCTTATTTTCACGATTTATATTTCACTAATTTTACATTTTTAAATGTAACTTTATAAAGATTTGTCTATAAACAAATTATATGATATTATTGCCCTGACACAACGAATCATGTCGTGAATGAAAGAATCATTTAAAAAATAGAAATTTTAATTTTATCCATCTTTCTTTATTTACATTGCAGCATCTTGTTACGTGTGACGTATAGGCGCGTATATTTTACGTCGTTCAGAAAATTAACCTTTCTTCGTTAACATCTTCTTCAAAGAATTTCTTACGAGTACTGTACTAGAGAAACTACGATACAATTACGCGGAACAACACGAAGTATTTTCGAAAGCGAATGTTTCCCTTGAAAATCGAACCGAGGTATACATTGCGGCGCATGAACACGGCAAAATGTGAAATTAAGGAAACCTACAGATATAGCAAACGAGAAAAATAGAACTTCGCGAACTCTCGTCGGTCACGCACGCGTTTTCGCGTGTCTCGAACAAATTACGGCGATATTCTTATGTATTTATATTTGTCTCTCTTGACGTTTTGTTTCCGCGATCATCACACAAATCACACAAATTATCGCAATTCCCTCCACGAATCTATTCTCCGCGACGTAATGGCGAATATCCAAGCAATTTCGGGAAACGTGCGGATATAACACTCGGCGAAAAGAACACGCAGAATGTTCACTGCCACTCTCATTCCAGCCGCATTAATTTGCGTAAATTATGAGTTCCCGGTCTCTCGTAAATAAATCCTAATTAGAAACAGATTTTATATTTCCATATTTTACATTTTTAATCAATATAATGTTTCACATAAAAAGAACGTACATTGCATATCAAGTTATATCTCACTTTCCTGTTTGCAATATTTTGATATTGTCAAAAATACGACAGAAAAAGAGAGAGATGTCCTCTTTCCTTTTAAACTGCCGAATGCAACGATTCGATTTTAAAAAGTTTACTTCAGTATCATAATGTTAATGATAAGCATAAATGCCATATCGGATCGCTTATGAATATTTCACAAGCTACATGTCATTTTCTGATTATTGGTTTCTTTGTTTCTGAAACAGGAACAGAGTAAACGTATATAGAAATTTATTGGATGTCGGAGATATGACAGAAATGTTAACGGGAGAGAAAGAAAAAAAGCCAGAGAGAAGCCGTCCAACAAAGTAGAAAAAGTCGATTCCCCGACGACTCGGACACGCGTCATCGCGTGTCCCGAACAAATTAGCGATCCCTGACTCCGCTATGGCTGATTTATTCGTCGCGGTATGCATCGTCTGACGAATTATCTCCGTCCTCGTTGGGCACGCGGACTGAGGATTGAATATGTGCAAAAATCGCCGGCAACAGCACGTAAAAGTTTCGCAAACGGAAGTGCTTTAATCAATTCTGCGTCAGCGTTAATAGAAAGTAACTTCGGACTCTCGTAACGGTGACTCTCCGTGCTAATTTAAATTAATAGCAACCTCGAGTGAAGGTCTATCGATATATTTTATTGTCTATCTTCTATCTTCTATCTTGATTATCTCGATATTATTTTTTATCAAATTTCGATTTAATTATTTTTTATTCATTAATTCTTATTTTTATTGTGCGAAATTCCAGTTGCTATTCTTATTGGACATCTGTAAGCGCCGTTTTTAACTGGAGCATAACGAACAGAGATTAACGAGACTAACACACTAATGATAGTAACGTTAATTACCGCCTGACATAAACCGTTTAATCGTCGAGCGAGTGGACGCACTAATTAGGCGCTGCTCGACAATCGAGCAAATCTCAATTCAAGAAATAGAACCAGAAATTGAATTTCTCTCAAAAATATTTGTTCGGTGCGCACAAAAATTCCCTCGATCCATCAATATGACTTAGCAATTATTTAAGCAAGATTTATTTTACTTATCGCCATTAATGCATGACTGAAGAATTTTTTAATTATTGTTCCACTGTTAATTTGTCATACATTATTTGCTTATTCGTTTTAAATAGCAAATATCGTAAAGTGATTAATAAAATGAAATTCGCAAGTCAAGAATAATTATATTGATTTAATCTTTCGCAGGATTAAATTCACGGACGCACGAATGTTCAGTTTACTGGCTATTTAAATAATGTAGAGTTCGTTTAATATGATACACGATCTATTTCATATTACCGCGTTACATGATTATCAGAGGATTGAAACAGGTCGCACGCATTTCATGTTATACACACCAGGGAAAACGTTGCATCAGCCTCGTCATGGAGCTTTTGTATAAAATATAGCGAAGTGAGTGACAAATGTGAAAGTGCACTAGATATTTTAATCGAAATAAGCCACTTATTAAGATCCGAAATAGCATTTTATAAATTAATAGCGCTTGTCGATAAACGACATAAACAAATATCGTTGGCCTAAGTAGGGAGCGGTGCAACGCTTTCTATGTGCGTATACTTGTGTATAGGTGTGATTGCGTTCGCTATTACTTTTACCAGTACATTAAAAAAAACTTTGTACAAGAGCGCTAATTGTAGTATTATATAAGACGCCGCGAGTTTTTCATCGACATGTACAAAAATGCTTTCCTCCTCAGTCGACAAGCGAATTTGCGAAGATGTACACGCACGTGACGTCCGTAGATTCGCCTTTCGATAAGCGTTCAAAGACACGAAAGAACGCGGCTAGAGAGAGAAACACGGTGTTGCAGTCTAGATTTACGATAGATAAACGAGACACTTAATTCTTAAGATAGAGAGTTTCCTACATAACGAGCGAGATTCGCGCCGAATTTGGTCGTTTAAAGCAGACACCGACACATCCCAATCAGAACAAAAAGTTATGATGACATCGAAATGATTCGAAAATAATTATTAACTTTCTAATAGTAAGATCGGGCTCAAATGTGATTTTAAAGCTTTGTCAGTCAAAGTTTATTTGTTTTACTGCAATTGTTTAACAAAGTCAGTTAATAAATTTTATTGTATTTTATTGCTTGAAACGGGAAATTGTAAGAATGATTAAAAACTAAATTATTACAATAAAAAATTATGTATATTATTTTATCCAAGGAGTATACCAAGTCAAGAGAAAGTCGAAACGACTTTATCATGACAGTCAAAATGAAGATTTTGTATTAGAATTGATTATTTATTGACCTTAACAATCAAAATAAAGTCATTTTTATTGTTTGTTGATTTTTGTGTGTTCCTTGCTTAAAAAAAGCTTTTCTTTGTTTATCTGCGTATTTTTTTGTTTATTATTATAAGGGAAGAAGTTTTATATTATTGTTTTTTTTTATATTAGAGAAAAATAATTAGAGAAAAATGGACAAAACAGAGCGTGAGTCGAATCCATCAGATACAAGATGAGATCCTGAAAAACTAAGAAAAAAACCTTACTAGGGGAGAGATAAAAATCATTTTTCGATCAATGATGAGTTATTTTAATGTTATCATGACATGTTCTGCTTCCTAAAGAGCACACGAAAGTCAATAAGAAATCAAAGTGACTTTATTTCTATTCTTAACGTCAATAAACAGTTTTTATAACAAAAATCATCGTTTTGACTTTCATGATGTCAAAATAAAATCGTTTTGACTTTCTCTTGAACTTGGTGTGTTCCTCGGGTTGGGATTATTCCACATTCACGAGTGCAACGCAGCACATGTGATTTTTTGTAAATACGGAAGTGAGTGCAGCGAGGACGGTGTCGGAAAAAAAAACGAGTATGATGCTTCGCCCTATTCTTTCCTATTTTCTCGCGAAGGAAACTAGTCAACGAAGAAAGCCGTGCGATAATTGTGCCGCCGATCTCTTCTATAGAGGGACAATGTAGGTCGCGTGAGCTTGGCTTCTTCTTGCGTGTGTACGTACGTGTGCGTGTGTGGTAAAACTCTTCGAAAGAGGGTTGATAAGCAAGCATAATGATTTAGAAGGAACGATCATTCGCGATCTTGGGAGTACTTTTCCGGGTTAGTCCAGGCGTGCGTGATGACGTAGATGATGAAGAGGTAAGAGAAGATGTGCGCGTGTAACACAGGGTAGACAATAGGGACCATCGAGAGGGAGACTGTTATCAGGAGCGAGCGAGAGCGATGGCGCAGGGTGACGATGTTCGTTTCATGAATATTTCAACATCCGTCGACGACGGTAAATACTGAGCGTTGTGAAATTATGTTCCGCGAGCCAGTCGATCCAAATACACGTTCTTTGCGACAAGAGGTTTCCTACGAAGAATATTACGGCGACAGTGTCGGGTGGTGAACGATAGGAGAGAAATTTACCTGAGAACGTTGTTTTAGCAAGTATAAGTACACTGAAATTGTAGAAATTATTAAAATTGTGTAGATATTCTTACGTACATATTTGAAACAAGTCGAGGAGAATATTCATTCGTATATCCATTATGAGAAATCCGTTAACGTTCTCGGAATTTTCTGTTCGCTTAAGTGATACAGTAATATTATTCCCGGGGCGAATCTCTAAAAACCGCCCTTTTCGCAAAGGCACGATTCGGGAAATGATTATATCCATTGCGGGATTACAGCGTATATTACATTTCGAAGTATAATGGAACGTCCGCGAGCGTTCACCGTACCGATCGCATACGCACGGCGTATTACATTTTGAAGTATAAAATTGTTTCACGATGCCTCGAGTTTCTTTGAATTTTCTCTCAGTTCCGAAAGAACGCAATCTCTATTCCGCGGGCGCACCGTGTATACAAGAGGCAGGTCGAACTTTATTACGGAGGAGCGGCGCGCAAGCAAGTCTCATAGAGTTGCGGGCGGTTCTCGATCGACCGTGAACGGGAATTCATTCGGCACCAAGAGACGACCGGGGTTAGTAAACCTCTTCGCCGTAGGAGGAACGGGTCAATAATGACGACGTGGCAGCCTCGACTCGGCTCGTATAGTTGAATCGCGCGTCGTCGAGAAGAAGAGCGCGAAAGGGGTGCGCAGGGGTGACCGCGGAGGCACGGGGGAGAACGTGCCACCTGTTACACCCTCGCTTTCTCGGACTCTTCTCCCTCCCCTCCTCCCCTCCTCAGCTTAGGCGGCGTGAACGAACGTAAAGTCGAAAGTTCGGGGTTCCTTCGACGCTCCTCTTCGCTGGAAACTGGCTATCACGGACTGTTTTTCGAGTGACTTGCCAAAAAGTTTTCATTTAGAGCGATTCTATTTGCGACGGTTAATTTAATTGTTTTTATCCGGCTATTATTGCGATTGCCTCGCGATTTATATTATTTACGATCTTTCGTAAAAATTAATGATCGGTATCACACCGAGAAAAGTGGTTGGATTAATTGAAATTCTGATTGAAAATAGACAAATGAGAATTTTCTGATTAAATCTATTAGAATTTCAATTGAAATAACCAGAATTCTGATTGATATAATTAGAATTTTCTGATTCATTCATTTTTCAACTAAATATTTTTCTCAGTGCATTTACAATTCTAGTTGAATCGTCCAACGCTAAACAGAGATTTCTTTTTAAAATCGAGATATAGTTTCGAATTATTGATTGAATTTGCACTGCATGTTCATCGTTTTTTGCTCGCTCCTAAGCACCAGCGATCGTGACGCATCAACTACCTATTTCGTGGGAATTTTTTTCTCCGAGATACGTTCGCCTACGTGGATACAGTGGATCGACTTGTCATGGCGGGGCGAATCGTGAAATCGTGCGAGATGGTCAAACACAATAAGCTTGGAACTATGTACTTAACATGATAAACCATGTTCGAATAAAAATGTCACATAATATAGTGCCTATTTTATTACTGTTTCAAGTGTAGGCACTAAACGTAAATCTAATAGAAAGTAGCAAAAAATATAATCAATATTCCAGCGAATATTCTGCGTCCGACTTCCCAGCAAAATAAGGTATGTACATTTTACTCTTTCATTCGATTCATTAGAACACTTTAACATTATCTCATTGACGTAACCATTGACCTTTTTCACGCTTGCAAGCATTCTATTTTACAAAAACCATTACGGATGATGAAAATTTCTGCTGGCGTCTGTCCCATTTCCGAAGCCGGTGTTTTTTCTATAGAAAAAAAAAAAGTCCCGATCGTTTAATGGATAAATACCGTGAAGAAAAATTCAACGTCGAGTCCCTATTTTTTTTTCCCAAGCCGCGCATTACTTTCCATAAAAGTGTCGAACGTGATACCAACTGATATGCGATCAATGCAGCTCTCACGCCCGACTGGGTGATAAAAGCTGCTGCGAAATACAGTCGCGTTGGTCTCGCCTTTTAGCGCATCGCGCTTTCGGATATATCGCGGCTTTTATTGCGTGCCAATGCGTTTTTCACGCTCGATCGGCATGGCGAACTACTCAGTATATCCACCAATGCCACAACAACTCCCCGTGCATCCCACGCAAGTTTCATTCGACCTATGCGTGTGCATTCTTGTTGCGCCATAACCGTATAACATGTAGCCGTGTTGCTCGATAAACCGCGATCGATCAAGCCAGCCAAAATATGTCGACACATCAAACGCAACCGCGTTTTTTAACATCTCAACTCAAATGTTTCACGTGCCTTCAACACGTCCTACCGTGAAACAACGGTCGATGCATCATGTGCGACGTAATGCATGCATTACCATGCCGCTCTCTTGATCGCTCTCGTGAATCAACGATAAATTGATCTGTACTGCTGTATTGGCATAAATACAAGAATGCTTGCTTGCGCGACGCTTTTGTGCGTCCTATATAAATATATCCGATAAAACTTTCTCCATCGTCGATTGCGCCGATAACAATGCGCCGTTGTGCATCAGAGCCAAATCGATTTAATTTAATAATCCGTGCGCAACCAGCTCTGGTCGACAAACTGCCGCAAACAAAGCTCTATCGAGAATTTTATCTTGCTATTAAAATACCAGTGAATTAAATATTGACACGCGTTTTGGAGTATCACCACTTTTACATTACATTCATTTGTGACGTATTAATTTGAACGGTATTATCGGTATTATAACTGAAGTGATCACCATCGAAAGACTTATCAGTTTTATTAACAATTATTAATACAGAAGTTAGCGGCTGTATCAATAATATAACGAGTTAAATTGAAATATATTCAGCAAGTTAACGCTTTCTAATAATCTCTGCCTATATAAACTCTCTGCGAGCTTGATATTTTTTGTTACGATTTAATTCGGATCTCCAGGAGTTATCCTGAGCTTACAATAATATTGAGATGAGATAACACGCTCGTTGTTATTCAAGAAGTTTGATTCTACATTATATGCATCATCACAATATACCTTAGTTGAAATTCAGCACCAGTGGCGTTACCTTTTTCAAAACACGAACTGCAGCTGCATCATATTCGCGACGTATATATATTCGAAAATTTATTCCGCATAAAAAAACATTCTCAATGCTTGATAGGCAATCATTCAGTCTCTCAGTTCTAGCTACTTCATAACCTTTGTAACCATGTTACCTCCTGTATAGTTTCCCTTATCGATCAAACGTGGGAAATATGTTACTACATCGGGAGACCCAACGTTCTCCCCAGCGGTGGAATATTTTATGACTTTCATTGTGTGCACCAGTGCGTTTCCGTACTCAATCGGGAATTTTTCCTTTAGTGTTCCACTTATACTTTATACGTTACTACATTTTACACCGAGTAAATAGTTTAGAAGTACATTTTGGAAAATTTTACTCTATTCTGTTTAGTACTATTTATTACAGTTTACTGTACATAATTTATTAATACTAATTATTAATGGATAATTATATGTCCTTGATCGCGCTTATACAGACTAATATAGAATATTCGGGAAGTGTTGAAATTAAATTCATCTCTTTTCCCTCTACAAATTAAGATGATATTCAATTAAATTATTAAATTTATTCGTAGATATTTTATTTTGCAAAGTCTTGGGATTTTGCAGTTTTATTTTAACTGTCTTTGAAGAACGTGTCTTGAAAAATGAGTGGCAATGATGGAAGAAAAGTTTATCTTATCGAGAAATTCTTTTCTAGAGATCCTCTACGAGATATTTACATTTTGTGCTAGTACGAAACACAAGCGAAAATACTTTGTAAAGATAAGAAACATTTATTTATTACTCATGTATAATGCTCAGTTTTTTAAATACAAAAATATATATCATAATGTCAAATTTTTGCTATTTTTTTTTATAAAGTTAAATAAAATAAGTAACACTTTTTGAGCAATATTGTATCGTACACTCAAATAAAACTGCCAAAAATGACTTCTACTAAATGTAACTTTATTTTTCCTCATATCCGTATACAAAAATATCTAATTAATTATATCATTCAGATTTAATTTAGTCCCGTGTTAATTTAATCTCATGAGATATTTTGTGTATATTTATTTTAAAAAGTACATCGCAAACTGGTAAAAAATAATTATTTTGAAACAGAACTTAAAAAAGTCTTCATACTTAAATATACTCGCATATCTGCATGTGATAATATGGTAAACTTAAAGAAAACAAATTAATGTTACTAATACAATCTTTTTAAAAATAGAAAGTATATTGGAAACCTATTTTTTCAAAAATTATTTGAGAACATTATGTCTTGCAATACAATTTCCGACAGTTTGATATGGGAAAAGCTCTGTACATGTAACATGTATGATGATAACTTATATATACGAACTATCAAACGGCCGAATGTTTCCACGAGAGTGCGCTTTATAAAGCAATCATAACAGCGTCTTACGGAAGTTCAGAGATAAACCGCAAAAAAAAGAAAGGTAGAAATCACGAGGCTTACTATCTACACATGACGATATCATAAAAAGTTGTAAAAAGAATTCAGATTATCATGGATACGCCTATAATACAAACTGCTGGAAACGCCATAAAATACGTGAATGGATACACATATATTATATTACCAAGGATATATCTTCATATCGCGAAACACATTTTCATGAAGATTTATTGTACGCACACAAACATATGTATGTACACGCATTTTACGTATCTAAATACACACTATCTAAATTAGTGTAGTAATTGTTCGAAATATTGACCATTGATTTCCATACAATAATAAAGATTTTGATTTTTACTGAAAAAAAACTTTTTAATAAATATTTGTTTTAATGGTACTAACAAAATATTTATTAAATGTAAACATATGTTTATTTGAATAATAATTTTTTATTTTGAGTAAATATTCATTTGCTGTAAGTAAATATTTCGTTAGTACTATTGAAACAAATATTTAATAAAATTCAGCAATTTTTTTATCATGTAAAATAGCAAAGTATATTTAAAGACATCCAAAGCGTTGTAAACTTCGATCATTATTTTTACTCTAATATTTCGATTTTTTTCTTTTGTATTCTTAATACACATTAGCAATCTACGAGGACTATCTTTCTTCAGTATAATAATCTTAAAGCAAGATCATACAGTATTTTTTTGTAACAAAGGGGAAATGCCTAATGCATATCTACCTCCCCCGGAAAAAAGCAGGTGGGTTATATAGGACTTGCACCCACTAAAACCCCTCTGGATATTTATCAACAGGCCATGAGGGACGTCCATAGCACCGCGACCCGTCAACTTGGGGTTGACTCGTCCAGAAGACCATACGATACCTATTTAGTATGTGCGGCAAGTGAATTTTATAATTTTTATTGTTTTTGTAAATTAAAAATTTTTATATGACATAACGATTTATTCGATTACAGAAAAGGTTGAAATGATTGCACTTTTAAAAATAATGCATGTGCTAACAGAATAGCTGAGATATGCGACAATGTTTCGAACAGAATATTTTATTGTATAAAAGTCGATAGTCAACATTTCGAACAATTACTACACTAACTCAAACGATAGTATATCTTTAGATACCTCTTGCAATTGATTAATGGACTGGTTCAATACATAATAAAGAAAAAAGTTTGAAGTTATGAAGATTTATTTGTTTTAGATTTAATTGCTCTGTATCTTCTAAATGAATTAATCGAATTAAAAAATTCAAACAGGGAATTGAAAGATCTTTCTAATGATGAATCTTTTGACTCCTCTTCCTATTTGAAATTTATTAAGTGTTGGCATCATGTTTAGGAAGTTGAAGATAAGAATTATACGTCAAAAGATGTCATCTTTTCAATAAAAATTGAAAAGTTTTTGCGTTTTTTCGAAAAATTATTTTTATATTGAGTTTATTTTGTTTTTGATGGCCCACCCTGTATACGCACGTATATACATATATATTAATATATATACATATATATACATATATATTAATTAATCAATACATATCAAATAAGATTTATTTGAATTGTGCATTTTAATAATAACAATGAAAACAACACGAAAAGAAACAAATTATAAATGACTTATTTAACGTATGATATATTATATTTTGTATGACGTATTTTCTTTGTAACAAATAACAATATAGAAAGAAACTTTAAAAACAAATTTTTCAGCAAAAAAACTTGAAAATATATTATATTTTTGTTATAAATATCAAAATTCTTTTCTATAAAATATAAGGATAATTAATAATCAAGTAAATAAATAATATGAAACAAAATGCGCTCACATATACATATTTTTAATGCATATAAATAATACACATAATTAGACATTACATATATCTATATGAAAGTGCGGTGGACGCGAATTACTTTTTAACGACAATCATTAAATCAATGTTTCTAGCATGACATCGAAAACCTGGATCTAGTTAAACCGGGTCAGTTTTAAATTTTATAAGAATCGACAGATGTAACATGAAATCATTATACTGAATTTAATATTTACACAGATATGTACAGTGTCTCTTAGCAACGCTTAAAACTAATAATTTTTTCAATATCTTTTTTAACGCTTAGCTTATAATCTGTGTCTCGGATTAATTTTTATTTTATCCTGACCCTTCGATATATGAACGTACAAACTCTTTATGTTAAATTAATGAAAAGAGTTCGATTATATAATAAAATATAGTTTAATAATAATTTCGTAATTTATTTGACAAACATTAGACAAGAAAATTGTTGGTTAAGCTTTAAAAGTATTTTTATTATAACTATGTTAATATAATTTTTGCGAAGAGAGAGAGAGAGAGAGAGAGAGAGAGAGAGAGAGAAAGCAAACATGCATGTGTCCACAATATAATAGCTTTGAAATATGTTTTATAACTTCTAGTAAATTTCATATTTCTCTCACAACGTATGCAACATATATCTATTCAACTGTGCATTAAACATTGAGTTATAAAAGCTTTTATCCAATTAAACAAAACATTTCCATATTCAATTTCATCAAACTGCAATATACACGAAGAAAACGACAAGTTGCATATTTTATCCATAAAAACAGAGTGCATAATTTTTGCATTCTTGATTTGAACGCGGTTCGAGTTATATGTATATTCTCTGTTAATAATTTATCCTCTTTCTCGCAGTGAATATAGACTACATCGTACAGATTATCATATAATACTTTGATAGCACATATTTTGAAATGACAAACAGGACCTTTTTGTTATTGCATCCAAGAGATTTCACCTGAAAAATATTATTTTTGTTTACTCTATTAAAGAATGATTATCCTTTCAGATTTATTTTTGAAACTGCACGCCTTAAAATTTTTTTTCATAAACAGACGCACAAGCAGAATGACATTAATAATTCAGAAAACAATAATAATGATGTTAGATAATTTATTGTACCATACATACCACAATTTTGATAAATTCAGAAATATTACAAGATATTTGAATATCAATTTAGCGTTCGTTTCAACAAACTAGGTAGATTAACTAAAGTACACAAAGATTGTCTTCCGCACAACGGAAAAAAAAATTGTATACATATAAAATCATATGTGATGATTGTAATGCGCCTTATATAGGTCAAATGAGGAAACAACTAACTAGAAAATTTCGGAACATAAAAGTCATATAAATCATAGAAATTGTATCAACTATTCTGTCATTACCGAGCATAGGATGCATCACAATTACAAATTTGTTTAGCAAATATAAAAATTTTAGATATGGAAAGACTTCTGAATAAGTGTTTGTATCAAAAAAGTTATTAAACTCCAGAAAAATGGCTTTAATTTATGATATTGAATGTTTACATTATATGTGCATATATTGACATTCTTAATAATTCGTAAGACTTGTTCCAGTCTATTATTTATTATTTATTGTTTTATTATTTTAAGGCTTTATATCACTGCCACTAATTTTTATAGTTAGTTTAGCGATTTTTCTAATATTTTTTGTTTTCATTAGGTCTGTTTTTTGTAGACAAACTAGTGTACATTTTTGGAATTTAAAGTGAGATAGGTATATGTTTGATATTTGATGAAAGCGAGAAAGAAAGTTCCAGTGAGTTTAGTACAGGAATAAAAAACAAACTTATTGTATCTTTAAACTTGTTTTTTTATTGAAGAATCTTCTGAATTGAGGAGTGCACACGGTGCAAACTTGAAGTAAAACAAACTTATATGTTGTGTGCACCAGTTTAGAAAGTTTATCGATAAAGAATAAACCTATTGACACTTTTGCAATTTGTTCATATTTTAATTGTTTTAACTTTTATATACATGACATGCGGATTCTTATAATTTCTTTTTGTATTTTGGTCTGGTCTTGCGCTCTTGGCATTTAACGAGTTTTTAGTTACTCCTTTCACTCAAGTTTAACATTAACATGTTTTTCATCAAATCTCGGAATTTACTTTGACCAAGATTTACTTTGACCAAGTTTTCACAGCTTTTTGATTTTTTGGGAGATTTGTATTTTATGTTACTGATGATGACTTTAAATGCAATCAAATCGTCTAAGAAATTTCTAAAAATCTACTAAATAATAACACACTAAATAATAACTTACATTGTGAAAATTTATGCACTTCACGTATTGCGCTGTATTTTCATTTGTTCTTTTTTTTTAACGTAAATGATAAAGAATTAATTATTCTGTGATTTTAAACACATATTTATTTTATATCAAAGTTAATAATTTCCATGGTATTCGTTCTCACAGGACAGTTGCAATAAGCTTTTTAACGACTAGTCGTTAAGTCGACGATCCCACTGTGATGCTCTTGCCACATCCGAGTACCCGAAGTCGGTCAGTGCCCACGGGGCAGTTTTAACGCTGGAAAACTTGTTTACGTTGCATCGTTGTCCTGTTAAAATATAACATGTGCGCGCGTGTGGAATCGTCGAGCGAAATTAACTTGCCAGGCTGCAAACCGCATTACATGACTCTTCTTCTTACCCTTGGCAGGTACTCTCGCGATTAGATAAGTCTTGGAAGAGGTCTCAACGTTGAAAAATGCGACTCATAATTAGACATCTCGGGTAAAGCACGAGACTCGCGACAGGGACCGCGTTAGCAGACGGCAGAAGTCGGAAAACGCATTAAACTCTGAACTCCTTGTCGGCGATAATGCGCCGGAAATGTAACGTGTCTGGCATGCTACTTCTCCGCCGGTAATATCTTGTTCACGGTTTCACGTGCTGGAGGATAATACAAGTGCTTCGTTGAGGTTGCACGAGATCTCCAACGTGTTACGGGCCAACCTGCGAGATCGCAATATAAACGAGAGGATCGGAAGAAAGGCTCGAGATTTTTCTGATACCTAACAAGTTCCAATTAACGAATTTCGATCGTTACCAGATAAAATAATTTACATACAGTTTGTGATTCTATTAATTAGAAAGTTACACGGTAAGAGAACTCGTTCCATCTCTGATATATTTCTCGTTCTATGTCTGATACATTTCTTTTTTACTGCAGGCAGCACGGAAATGAATCAAAGCTCCACGCCGGAAGTTAGTAGAGGTAAGCGCGCGACCACGAGTCGGGATACAGAAAATTTTCCCATAACTCTTCCCCGCAGCACATTGCGAAAAGCGTTTTCAAGAACGCAGGAATTGTTTTGGCTGCGCACCCGCGGTTGAATGCCCACTTGTTCGCCCACTTCACCGGCGCGGTGTAAGTTCGTGGAGTAATTGCTACTCCGAACCGTCAGAACCTCGAATACGCTGTATGCGAGGTAACTAAAAAGCTATTACACCAACTAGCGAGTAGACGCACGAGAAATCTTTCGTTGTGAAAAGCCTCGTGATTCTCGGGCTTCTTACCAACGGCGAATCCTGCGTCGTAGAACTTTCGAGCCTCACTTCCGCTACATACTTACTTGCAGGACTTAAAGGAAGCTCGTGGCTCACAATATATCAGTATATTACTAAAAAATATATATCTTACATTTATGTATTGTATTTTTCAACGTTCTCGTGATATCTCGATATCGTTAATTAATAGTAAGAAAGAACCGTTTCGCTAAAGTATCCAACTAAAAATTTAACTAAATAAAAAAAATTTAACTAGATACTAAAATTTTGTTGGACTATCAAAATAATTATGTAGAACGCTAGTTGCTGAAAAAATGTGAAAACTTTTTGCAGCATTGCTCATTATGCTTGAATTTCTTACATAATTATTTTTATGGTTTAACAAAATTATTTTCTAGATCTGTATCTATAATATCTCAATTTTGAGATATTTCAACAAAATTATTTTTTCCGTCTACATATTAATACAAAAATATTATTACAAGTAATATTACTATAAGTTTTAAATTACAAGTTGTTACTTTACTATTGTTATAGATTTCCGAGACATTTTAAATTAGAATCATTCTATTGTATTTCGTTTGTTAGGTAAATAGGAAGCGACTATTAGTTTAGCATGATTGCTTTAGTATTCACATGCTCATCCCGGTTTCTCTCGTATCGCAACGTGTCCTGGAAAGACGGATAACACGTTTCTCGCGTACGCAATGTATATCGGATGTCGCGCCGATTTCGCGGCGCGAAAGAGGTGCGAGACGTGCACGACGCGCCAGTGGGATAGTGCTCTGAAATTTAAGCAAGCCCGAGCATACGAAACCGACGAAATTGAAGCGGCGCATGGAAATAGTGGAGACACCCCGTGACAGAAACGCATACAGAGGAGCGGTCGACGGTTTGTGTCGCGTGAGCGTCGGGACGCCACGACCCTTCCTATTCCCCGCTACCCGCTTGAAGTAGACCCGCGTGCGACATTTCAATATCGATCGACGAAACCGTTGGCGCCGCGCTACTTGGTACGGAAGAGTATTTTATGAATTTTTTACAGTCGCCAGCCGGGCTTTATCGGTGTCCCCGTCCGGCGCACCAATTGTGCGCCGGCGAATTTGCATGATTAATCACCATGCGTCGCGTGCCGGGATCGGTCGATCGGTTAAACGAACGATGACGGATGCGCCCGTAACGAATCTGGTCGCGCAGAATGCATCGTCGGCCAGTAAATTATGTATTTCTGGAACAGCCGTGGTTCAGATCGCGCTTTCGCGCGCGCAAGCGTGTCGGTTATCTGAAATTACATTGCGGACATGTTCGAGCCATACAGTCAGAGGAGAAATAAACTATCGCCGGTTAGCCCAATTATACCTGCCACTTTACCGTGAATAAACGTTGATGGAATTCTGAAGATGGATAATTTAATAGTGCGAATTTCAATATACACTTACATGTATTAAATCCAAGCAAGTTTATTAGATAAGATATAGAGGTTGCTTTTTATTAAATGAATCATCTCTTAATAATTTGTATCTAATCTATAAGTTAAGTTTAGTACATATTTATAAATTCTAATCAATATATATCATAATATCTAGATGTCATTTTTCACCATTCCTTGGTTATGAAAGTATAATATAATTTACATAAGAAAAATGTTTAGTGGTAACTATCGTGTGGACATACATTTTTATATAAATTATACCTTCGTGGAGCGATGAATTTATATTAGGTGTTGGAATTAATTCGTAGCGTTTTACAAGTGATGGGAAGTACTTTCATTAATGTATTTTTTAATGCTCATGTGAAATAAATAACATTCTTTCATTAAAAAACGCTACGAATTAATTCCAACACCTAATATTATCATAAATATATTGTAATATATGAAATTATTTGAGAAATATATTTTACTTACTGAGATAAGAATGGTATTTTATCTCTAATAGTTAATAACTTTGATTATTGACAGCTTCTATTTTTACGTATAAATATTAGTAATTAATTTCTATCTAATGAGCTATTTTAGCAGTATGCAAATAATTCATATTATTTCCTGGATGTCATATAATCCTATTGATAAGACATTTTCGTTTTATTAATTTATTGCATGTAACTGATGTATTTCGTCAGCATAATTAAAATCAATTGTTTCTATTACTCAATTCTTATTATCTAATGGCCATTGGCCCTTACCAACACATTAACGATTTATCCATTACGGCTCGTTAGATCTATATTTATTACCCATTCCACATTGTGCGCACGTATCGCGGTATTTGTCGCATATCCTAGATGGACGAAAAGTTATTTACACTGATGGCGTGGTGCCGGTTCGTTTGAGAGTAATACATACGCGCAATATATATACACGTGCCTGCCTCGCACATATGTGACGGGGAAGGGGGGGGAGGGGGAGGGGGAGGCTTAGCTTGCCGTCTACCGCGGCTCCTGTTCTGGAATTCTGCGTAGATGTATCGGTCCAGCTGGATCTAATGGTCATTTCACGGACGAACACGCGTCTGTTCCGCGTACAGCAACGGCCAAAATTTCTGGTTCACATGCTTGACGATGATACGCGTGTAATCGCCGTAAAATTAATTACCGCCTGGAAATTTAATGCGGTTTAATACGTGCGTTTAACTTTCGCGTTTTATTTTTTCATCGACAACCATATCAACTGTCTAAAGTTTTCTTATGATTGCTCACTAATATATTTTTAATGCTATTCATTGATATATGAAAAAAAAGCTTTTAATTTAACTGTATCTAAAAGTTTACCCAGATCAGAAAATAAATTTTATTGGATTATGAAAATAATTAATTATAAGATACTCAAAATTGGTTGCTAGGATGTCAAAATTTTTTGCAGTATTGCTCATCATGCGTAAGTTCCTACATAATTATTTTGATGATCCAACAAAATTTATTTTTAGATCTTTAGCTACCTAAATTTTTAGATACTTCAGCAATCGTTCTTTCCGTGCTAATCACATTTTATATAGGAAGATGAAAATTTAAATATAGGTATATTTGAGTACTGTCCTTTTATTTATATATATTTACTTTTACCTTTTTCCCTAAGAATTAGAAAAAGATAAAAAAAAATTAAACCGACATTAAAGTCTATATTAACTTTAGAAATGGACATATATTTGATTATAAGTTTCAATCTACTTTTAGCGTATTAATTAACATTGGGTCGTATTTTAAAGCCTTAATTATTACTTTAAAATTGTAATTAATGTTATGTGTTATATTTATTTTTTAATACAACAATTATTTTTTTTCTCTCTCTCATGATATACTTCATGATCATATTATTAGGATTATTTAATTATTTAATATATGTATGTGTATGTGTATATGTTTAAGTTGCCTGTGTTAAACTTCGAAGAAACTCTTAATTTTTGTACTTTCACGAAGCTACAGGATATCGTCATAAAACAAAAATCAGGGAATGTTGAATTCCGCTCGCAATCCGGTGTTCCTCAATCCAATTACGATCAGTAGAAACTAGCTTGTACCTCTCTTTACTTCTTCATCGCTGTTCCGCCCTTTGCTTCTCCTTCGGAGTTACCTCCCTCGCATTCCGATTCGCGGAAACGAGCTAGGGACAATCGCGGGAGAGCAAAGCTTTACGACGTGCTTCAGGAAGTTCGTTAAACTCCTTCATTGCGTCGGTTCTCGGATGTTTTACCTTCCGACCCGTTCATGCAATACCGAACGTCGACGGCATATTTTCGTCGTGGTAACTCGACGGTGACCACGTTTAAACCCGACGACACTTCGAATGCCAATTCGCTTCATTCTCCTTAAGAGATGGGATTACGACCGTGGCATTTCAAGCCCAACGTCAGAATCGGGTCGCCGCGATACGCTTCAACCCTTGGTGTATGGATCATCATGTCGAGTGGCTCTATTAAACTCTCGACTGTAATGCGATCGAGTGGCAAGTAGGCGTATCATTAGCTTACGTATCCTCTTCTGGTTATGTGTGATGTTTATGATCGATAGACATTGTATTACTATTGTAATACGCAGCAAATAGTACGTTAACTTGTATAAATTATTGATTTTTGATTATACTATTATAGATTTTATGGATATTGTTAGTGAAATTATATTTTCACATTATTAATTGTGTCGCATAATTTATGAACACATCTAACAGATATTACTTTTACAGATTTACTGTCATGTGCTTCGTTAAAATTGCAATGTTAGCAATCTTATTAAGATGAACGTCGGCAAGAAGAATCCTATCAATAACGTATTATCTTCCCATCGAAGTAATATTATAGCACGTCATGCCATTGTCAGCGATGCTACGGTCTAGTGTCAGCAAGCATTTCGTACGTAGAATCGAGATCGTATTACCATCAAGGGATTAAACCAGCCTGGAATTGCTAGGGATCACCAAAGGATAAGAGAAGGACAGACGAGTGATGCTCACCCTCTTCCTTCTGTTCCTGTTGAGGGATTCGAGCTTAGACGTTCATTCGGGAAGAGAATGAGGATTAGACTTTTGCGGCAAAAGACACCACAAGGTAGGATTCGAAGGTGAAACAGAAGTAGGTTTCCTATTCAGACTGATGAACGGGGAACACGCAAACTTAAATGGCAGAGAAATATAATTTCCTCAGCTGTCAAATAAATAAGTGTGTAAGGCAGAATTGTGCCGTGGGATCTCATTCCACCATCGCGCAACAGTTATCATTACCATTACAGACTAGTTTCACCATTCAGTGCTTTCACCTGCCTTTCAATCTTACACACGGTTCGCTTCCGGCCGAACTCGCGCACACATTGATTCAAATTTGAATTACATAATTACATCGACGTGCTTAATGACGTGAAAACTCATGTGAGCTTCATTGGTTCACCCTACGAAATCCAATCGTTACTGATAAGCGAGAGTCGTTCCTTGATAATTTTCTAGTCTACCATTTGCTGAACAGAATAAATCGTTACAATGGATTTACATCGAAAGGTTTTATCGAAGTAGTGCAGTGAAAAACTAGAATTTGAAAAAGTTAAGATGTTTGATTTATCTTATATTACTGAAAATTTTATTGACTTTAACTTTTCATGTCTTCATAGTCAATAAATTTGACTCATATTTTGCCTCGATGGAAGCTAAAATCCTTGGATATTTATATTAAAATGAAATTTGAAAAAAATCAAGTCGTTTTTGAGAAATTGTGCAGACAAACAACCGGACAGATGGATGAGCACTGTACGGTAAAAAAGCATTTCATATTTGTGTTGGAAACGATCCACTCAAATCCATATTAATATTTTATATTGAATTTTTAACGTATTTGAGTATTAATTTAGCATAATGTAATTCTATTATTTAAATAGTTTGTATTAAATTGATATTCAATTGATATTCAATTTTATAATGTCGAACTAACAATTTATAAGCAAATGAACAAATAACATAAAAAGAATGTGTCTTAAAATGTAAATTCTAAGAGGAATAAATAAATAAAATATGTGATAAATACAATTAAATATATTTAAAAAATGTTAATTTTATCGAAGAAAATACTTTCACGATTTATTTACAAACTGTGTCAATATTATCTTTCCTGTATTTATTTTTCAAAATAATATTTGTGTTACCTTCTGCATATTCATCTTGTATTAAATTAATACATAAATTAGAGTGGACCATTTGGGACACTGAAAAGTGTGAAATTTAACATCAATTTTCCAACGGTGTATAAAGTAATTTGCTGCGATGCACTACTTAATAACGTATATATTGCTTTTATCATGGTACCGTCGTATTTATCACAGAAACTGCCAAGATCTTATTGTGCACTCTAGCAAATCACATAGCGCTGTAGCATAATGGGGATACTCAATTAGAGTATCCCCCTTACCGCAACACTTCAATCCGCTTGATGGTCCGCCTGTAATCTTATGAATTCAGTCCGCGATTATTCGGACGTGACTTCACCGCGTAGTTTTCTATCGCATCGGTAAACGAATTCCTCCTTATTCCTAAACATTGGGAATAAGGACGAAATCGGCCCTTCCGTGCGAGCGACTGCAGTCAAGGAATCACGATACGACTGGTCGATTTTACGAGCGGCACTGTTTTACGATGTACTTTAAGAAAACTGTGAGTGATTCCTTTCGTCAAGCGGCAAGTTACCTGGCGCATAAATACGTACCGGCAATATCCCTTTCCTTTGTCGCAGTCTTGATGGACCTTCGCACTTTCGGTACATCGTACACACGTGGATTCACTGAAAGCGTATGTGCATGCATGATTAACGACTTCATTTGGATATTCTTTATTTCCATGAACTTTCTACGCTTAATAATAGAAAGCTTAATAATAATAACGATTCATGTATACATAATTTTTAATTTCGTAATTTTTGGAATTGTGGAAATAAAGTAAAAGTTTTTTTTTTATTCCCCCCCGAGGAGATTTCGTCTTTTCCACGTAGATTGCAAAATTGCGAGGCAAGCGGATAAAATAAAGAACAGCTGCCAGCGATGCTTAAGCATAGCATGTGCTTCTCTATACAAAGCAGAAAGATTGATGGAACACCGTAAAAAGACAAAGGGTTAGGTATATCTTTAACGTACAATTGTTTTCTTTTCATTTGCTTGAAATTTATCGTGCTGCGTACATCCGAAGGATAGAATAGGAAGGAATAGGAAGAAATAACCGAGTGATGTGTGCGCTGTCACGTATCAAGCTTTGAAAAAGATGAACCAAAGGCAGCAAGGAAGAAATAGAGGTAAATTGTAAAAGAGAGACAGTGCTAGCCGCCGGATTCCATGTTCTACTCATCCAGCGGTCCGTTCATTTGTTTTTTGCGTCTGGCACTCCCGGTAAACCGCAAATCCCCAATTCCCACAGGCTTCAACTTGGGGATGGGAGAGGTAGCAAAGTAGAAACGATGAAAAAAGGGAGTGTCGTTGTCGGGACGGGAGATCTAGCGAACCAACCGCTTTCATTCGTTTTCGAACCGCTTTCGAATCCTTCTGAGGATACTCGATGAGCAACTCTCTGAGTAAGAATCTTTCACCCCTGAATTTTGCCAGTGAAATCGATTTCGGTCGCCAAGGTCGTCGCGAGCGAGTTTGTTGTCTAGACATCGTCGTCGAGTCTCGCCGCGAGCGGCTGACTAAAGTCACACCGTAACTACTGACAAAGTAGAACTCTTTCCGTGAAGTCTTCGATCGCGTAACCATTTCATTACCGCTATTATCTTTTTTCTAGGAATTTTATAAAATTCCTAGAAATTCTCAATACTTGATCCAATTTGCAGACCTATAAGAAGTAAGTGCGGAAAATAAATGTAAAACTATCTTTGTAAATCAAACTTCTTTCTAAATCATACTTGCTGAATATTTTCATAGTAATAATAACACGACCGAAATAAAATAAAAAAGTTAATAAAATATAAAGTAATTATCGTTCAAGTTATTTTTTTTTAAATATAAGTATTGCCTCTTCAAACTGCATGGAAAAAATAGTTTTGCTGAAGTATCTAAAAATTTAGCTAGATACAGATTTGAAAATAATTATGTAGAACGCTTAAATATTGATAGTAATGCTGTTTTAACATCCTAGCAATCAGTAGCGTTCTACATAATTATTTTGATAGTAAATATAAACAAAATTATCTTCAAATCTGTATCTAGTTAAAACGTCGTTATCAGATCTGTTGCTTATCGAGTGAAGGAAATCATGGATGGCGATTACGGACCTCATCGAAAATTCTTACGGCTGTCTCGGCTCGAGCCGTCCTATCACACGAATATCTAACGGCTTCCATTCATCGTTAACGCGGAGACATCGCCGTGTACTGAATAATTTGTCGTCCCGTAGTTACCGTAAAGTACCTTCTACTTCCTGGTACAATGGATCGATTGTTTGAAGAACAAGGATTGTCACGGTGTAGACGCATGGAAAGATACAAAACAATGTACTGTATGTGCGCTTTATCGTGATGTACCTATCTCATATCAATTTCCGGAAATATGCTGGCTGCAATCTTCAAATTAAAGAACACATTTTATTTTACTGTATTATGTAATTATTAAATAACAGTATAAATATAATAACTATTACACATAGATTTAATATGATAATTAAAATTTATTTATCTCTTCGTGAATAATTATACGGAATAAAAGTTAAAATTAAATTTATTATTAAACTGAAAATTAAATAATTAAAAATAAAATTGTATATTATTATATCAATTGTTATTCAAGTATTTATTTAAAATAATTTAATTAGCGCTTACATCAATAATAAAATACCAGTCAGTTCAGTATGTATCTCTTAAAATTAGATAGGAAGGGAGAATTATATTAAGAAATTATACCGTTAGTAATATATAGTTAATAATACATAAATTAATCCAGGATTTGATATTAAATAACTCTATTCTGGAGTTCTCTGAATAATTCCAACAAAGCTGGATTACACACGACTAATCCTCTACTTTGTTAAATTCGATGGAGATATAGTTGGCAACACGCAGTCGAAGCGTCTATAACCGATTCATTTATTGAAATACGAATCGATTAGGTGGAACTCTGTGAATTCAAAGCCATAAACAGTACAAAATTTCATATCGTCGCGTTTCCGTCTCATCGTGTACAGTATGAATCGTGATTAACCCTTTGACACGTCGAATACAGAACGCCGATAATTACCGTGGCAGGATGATCAATAATTCCCAACTGGTGGATTAATCGCAAACGCAATTTCTCGGCAACGCAATGCTAGAAACAAACGATCCTTTGTATTATCACTAAAGGTAATTAAATAATTTCAAATTATCACTCGCGCTCGCTTGACGTTATTATTTATAATTGCCGTGCATCCGTATTTACAATATTGTGGCTAACAATGTTAAAACTGTTTGATATAAATGTAACGTATACATTAACTGATCGGTCCGTTGAATCTTAGCTATTTCTTATTTAAGACATCGAGACCTTTGAGTCAAAAGGAATTTCGATAAGAGACGATGATTTGTCTAAACAAAAGGGTTTCGCCTGTGACGCACATGTTTCGAAATATTTCACAAAAGTGTACTAAAAGATTTTAAAAATATATATTTCTTTTTCATTTTTAAATATATACATATATATTTTTATTATCACATTTAGCATTTATTAATTTCTAGAATTTTTACATTATTTTGTTATGCAAACAATGAAATTAACCTGTAAGGATATTATTTAACAAGAGTGATAAAAGTATTTCTTGGTCTAGCATGATTCGATCGATATATAACTTTGTAAGGCCAACATATTACGCTATATATAATATATATATATTTCTTTATATGTTTTCCAAGCTGGCTATTATATCTATTACATCGTCATTTTATTATACATCATACTGCGAAAAGTTAATTTTTTTTACGTTATAGTGAAAGAATAAACATGAATAGAAATCGTGAATAAGAAATGTGAACATAAAACATCAGATCTATTCGTGTTGTTTGAAATTTAAAAAGGTATACACTTAAAAAGACTTAAATTAAAAGTAAATATATATAATATACATAAATATTTGTGCGTTGACAAGAAAGAAAGCGAAGATATGATTTCAAAAGGTACATGTAACGCGAACAAACCTATTGCTCTTTGTTCGCTTTTCTTGAAAAGAAATGTGAAAAATATTCGCGAGTACACGCTTGATCAACGTCTCACAAGAATTTCTCATACGAGACATCGATTTAATGTTGAACGAAATATCGATGGTCCACATGGTGGACTCATAAAGACGATAGTCATAAAATATCCGATATATAGGAAAGAGGACAAGACGGCAGAGCCGCCGGGATGAGCCGAGTACTATAGTAAAGTACATATCGTTTTAACGCGATGTCGATCGAGATAACGAGGATTCGGACGGACGTATACATAAACACGTACATATATACATACAAATTGCACGCGGCAAGCGTTAATCGTCGCGTCGTCGTTACGTTAATTGGCTGACGACGCGACTCCCGACAAAACTGATCCGCGTTCTGCACAGCGACGCGCGACGCCCGACGTCGTTAAGCCCCGATAATGATGTCCGCGGTATCGATTTTGCATCATCAAAGCCCGACACACGTTCGATCATGACACGCGGACGATATGCGTATTATTTGCACGTCGCGTCGCACTCTCGTCACCTCGAAAATTTCGCCCGACACACGCTTTCCGAATCTCCCCGCTGCCAGCGGCATCAAAGAGCAAATTGTAATACGGCTCGATCGTCGTCCTGACACCCGCCACCTGCCTGAAATTCGCGGTCACACCGCCCGGGACGAGATTATTATTAATAATGTATTGCCGCGAATTCCAATGTGGCCGACCGGCTTCCTGAATATCTCCACATAACAAATGTGTTGTCATGTATTTGATACATATTTGATAGAAATTGGATGCGCTGAAAATTAATTAAAATGAATTTTATCGCATATAAATGACACATGTTTTTATAAACTCTGAATATTTTAGAGGAAATTAATTTTTGATATATATTATTTGTCGAGAGAGAGGGAGAGAGAGAGAGAGAGAGAGAGAGAGAGAGACTCTGTTAGGGTTTTGTAATAAATATACTAGGATATTAAATTAATTTTGCAATTTCAAACGAATCTACGCACATTATAGTTATCTATTTCTCTCTCTCTCTCTCTCTCTCTGTAATTAGTTTGAATTATATTAAATTGTGAAATAGTAAATTGATAGCTAAAGAAAATATAAATTCGTGTAAATAATTAGATTATTAAATAACTTTTATTGCCAGCGAACATCTATCGAAGATATATCGAAGATATATTAATTTGGTATTATTTACGATTGTGACGTTTCAATTCACGATTCACGATTTTTGATTTTAGTCCCACAAATTGAAACGTAATATTTTACAATTTGACATAAACCGGAAAGAAATACCGATGAAATCAATACCCCGTACAGGAATAACGTCTTAACAGGAATAAAATATTGATTATTACTATCGCCGTCGGAAGTGAACACAAGCGAGATCTTTTTACGTTATCCTTCTTGAAAAATGATGTTTCTTATTTCTATAATGAAACAATGATGATAGAGAATGTTTGAAATATATTGCACCAAATTATACAATATCAGAATTATTGGCATTGAATCTCATAATACGGATATGCATTATTCCAAATATTTAAAAATTAATTATTAAGTGTTCTAGCAAACGAATAAAGTTAGTTCTGTACATCGCGGAAATTAATTTCACCATATTGTACGTAATACTTACGATACAATTCATTTTAGTTACGCACAATCGAAGCGTAGGTTGTCGACCTGAAGTTTAATTAATTCGTTAACATCTCATTTCTAGAGATGCGCATATAATTAAAATCAAAATCAATAAATTTGTTAGCTGGCATCGACATTAATCGCTGCTTCGATGTGCATTTAATTGAAAGATCGAAAGAATGAATATATTTCCTAAAAGATCAGCAATTCTGGATAATGACAATTTCAGTCCGTACTTATTAATTTTTTATCTAAAAATTATTGCTGTATACTCATGTTCCAGTAAACGGATATCGACTATCAGACTTTGTTTAATAATGAGAATCATTAAGCGTATTGCCTTCGGACACAATTAATTCGGCTAGTACCGAGCAACGTCACGAATTATTAATGCGAGATAACTGGTATCGATATATTGGATAGCGGCGCGATTGAAAAGTCGTAATACTGTAATTCGCTTGACGCAGCAATGAATTTAACGATGCGCCGAGGGAATGGCTGTTACATCTCGCAGGATGTAACTAGTCGGAATCGAAATCATAGCTACGTCTAGCCCATCAAACATAACAATCGCATCATGTTGTCGACGTGCACAATTGCTATACTTCTCTCTTCAGGATATACAGGCCTTCACATCGCTAAACAGGGTTACGTGACGTTCGCCACCCTTGTTCATCGGCTGTTTGGTTATACAAAGCTATTCCATAATAGAATATCTATAACTCATTATCAATCATTTCTACTTACTGTTGTATATTTCTATTGTAAAGTAACTGAAGGCCAAAATAAAGTAAATATAGGGTGAGAAGTTACGGAGATTATAGAGGAAAACTTTTACTTATAGTCTGTCGTCGTGCTTCACAGAATAAATACACGAAAGGGACGGTTTAGCTCTAAAAAATTAGTTAGATATAGATCTAAAAATAATTTCATTGAATTATCAAAATATAATAATTATGTAGAACGTTTACGTGTTGATGACAAAGTTTTAATATTCTAGCAACTAACTTGAGTTGTCCTACATAATTATTTTAATGGATTAAACACAAATTTTCAGATCTGTATCTAATTACATTTTTAAATATTTGAGGAAAACCATTCTTTCTGTGTAATATAGAAAGAGCATGGTGAAAAAATAACGTAATTGTCAAGATATTGATCGAACATTTTTTTCTGTTATCGAGAATAATAGTCGACAATATGAAAAGACTAAACATGTTCGCAATTCGTAGAATACGCTTTATCGATGTAATTATCGTCGCCACATTCGACCAGTAAGCGCTGTAATTCCGTCATTTACATTAAGTATTTACCTTACCAGTGTAAAGCGTATTTGTTTGTCCGTCGATTGTGGATGTATTTGTTACGGCACTGCACGGCACGTATTTCATTGCAAATATATGCCAACCATGCATAGCGTTATTAGTCCGCGATATTTTCCACCGACGTCATGCAATCAGATGAATGGAAATATCGTGGTCGTGATGCAATCTGCAGTAGGACGAGGGTGGTTACCGCATGACGCACGATGTCCCTGGCCAAAATCATAAGCCGCCATGTCTAGCCGAGATATAACACGGCTAGGTGTTACCAGACTTGCATTACATCCCTTTTGCACGGAGTTCCGTAATTCCCACCCTACCATTCCAGTGACTTATGGTTTCATCGTTCGTATTTATGCTCAAATCTGTTGCAGTTTTAAGTGCACCCCAAGATTGATATATAAAATACTAGAATTCAAATTTATTAATTTAGCAAGAATAAGCAAATTAATAGGAAAAATGATAAAACATCGTAATGTTATTTCAAATCATTTTATTAACACAACAATATTAATAATGCAGCTAAATGAATAATAAAACGTAATAATTATACAATAGTAATAATAATAATAATAATAATGACGATGATGATGATGACGATGATAATAACAGTAATTAAAATAGAAACGCTGTTTGTAACAATCTATTTTAAAATTCAAAATTGATTAGCGTCAATTAGTTGTCCGTCATCTCTAAGTCTAGCAACCAACTAATTTCAATTAATGTCTGCATATCATTTGTGTGCGGTAATCGAATCACCGTTAACATCCATAATAGACTTTGATTCAGCTTTAAACGATCGAGGAAGTCGTATCATGATTACATTGCTATTTGTAGTGTAAAGCTGGTTGTTACGCATAACGTTGAGGGGAGAGGAATCATAAGCACGTCGTCTAGGCATAACATTGCCCCGTGATACACCCCATATCACCCCGATGACACACGCAATTCTTCGGACCCCATCATAGCGGTGTTTCCACAGATGGAAGCCGGCCAAATCGTGTCGGGAGAATTATGAGTCTGGTGCGCGACGGGTGGATCAGGAGATCACTTATTGCGTGATTTCGCAAGGATTTCGCCGAAGGGGTGGCTGGTGAACGAATCGCGGGCGATTCAAGTCGCGAGTTTAGCTCAATACCAGCGCACTCCGGAATGCTATTAATGAAATACTCATGATAATAAAACCACTCGTGATAAAATATCTATGAAGTGCAAAAATAAACCGCAAAAGAAGAGACGCGAGCAAATTCTTAGATTGTCAATTAATATTAAATCTTTATTAGAAAGACATGAATTCAACGCAAATATGACACTGACAATGGGAAAAATGTTCTAAATTTTAATAAATGTTTGTTTGAATAGAGTACTAACTTAACATTTACTTACGTAAATAAATATTCGCCAAATAAAAAAAAGAATTAAATAAAAAGTAGTTCAGGCAAGTTAATAGTTCTAAATGTACTAAATTTTAATAAATATTTGTTTGAATAATAATAGGTGAATGTACATTTATTTGTACCAAATAAATATATATTCTAGTACTTAAATAAGTTAATAGTATTTAAATAAATATTTATGTTAATGCATTTCAGGCAAAAATACAAATCCGTTATATAAAAATAAATGACAAATATAAATATATAATAATAATAATAAATGTATAATAATAATAATTCTAAAAATTAAAAAGGAGTAAAGAATGTAAGCCAAATTTCCCATTATATTTCATTTAAGTTATAAAAATAGTTACAGTTAATAGTTGTAATAATTTTGATATTACACAGGTGATTATTATTCGAATTGTATCAACTGTTGTACTAAAATTGCAAATTCCATTTATGAATAGAAAAATAAACGAATAGAAAAATAAATAAGTCATAAAGCGCACGCAATACGTGTGCGTTACGTATGCATGTATAGATACCGGCGTGCCGTCATAAAGAGTATAAATTTATCGCTAATATCAATTTCGGCGATACAGATTTGCAATCGATGTTACGCATGTGCAGCAACCGCGACGGAACTGTTCGTGAAACGAATAGGATTTGTTCCACCGTTACGTTGCGGCTGAATACATACACCATCCATTATATCAAACGGGTATTTATCGCCGGGGCGTCCAGCGTCCCCTCGCCAAGATAAAACCCCCAAACGCGGCGACACGAGCTGGACGGGCGCGGGTGGTTCCGCGCCGATATCGTATGTAACTTCCGTACGAGCATCGACAAAACCCCTGCCTCACTTGAGATACCACGATAAGGTCATCCGGTTTTGGATACCAAAATCGCACGACACTTCATCGACCGATATTCCGCGCACTAATGAAACACGTGATGCATTGAACATGAACGAGCGTCATTATCGAGAAAGTACTTGCATGATTTACTAATGTTTGATTATGTATCGATGATATGTAAACTCGAATAAATATTTTATCGTATCAATCACAATTTTGGAACAAAAGAAGGGAATGAATAACGACATCATAAATATCGCATTGAAGAGTAAAATAAATCTATGACGCTATCTTTATATGACTACTATTGTTCGTATTTGTTTCAGTTCTTCTATTGAAAAGTTGCATAATTTAATTTGTAAAAAATTCGTTTATATAATTCAGTTATTTCTATTGTTATAAAATTAAATTAATTTTACAGTAATAGTAAAGAAAAAAATATAAGAGTTTGTACACAATAAATAGTAATATAATTATCGAAGAATCGATGATAAAATCTAACAGAAGTAATAAATAATTAGAAGTGGGAATTTGTTTCCTTGAATATTAAAAATAAAAATATCACCATTTTTCATTAATTGTAATGAGCGAAGTCACTCATCCATCGTGTTACTCTTAGAAAATAACTTTCGTTTAATTTATTTACCCGCACAGTCCCAATATATCAGATACTTATCTCGTACCGACACTTTGTTTATCGCTCACGAAGGAAAAGAAGTCTGCTCCCTCGATGCTAGAACGAACTATTTACGGAGCTCTTGCAGTCTGCAGGAAATAAGTAAGTTTCGACTACTGTTGCTTCGATCACCTCCGTGTTGCTACTGGCAAGAAAAAAGTTTCTATGACTTCGGCCGTAGTTTCTGTGTCGGAGAAAGACGAGATGAAGCGCCGGCTGCCGCCGTCGTCACCGCCGCTGGATGCATTGTCGTTCGTCCTTTCTACACTCCATCCACGTCTTCCGGTTGCTTTTTATTGTCGGCGCACGGAGGTACGCCGCAAAAAGACATACGACCACGGCCGCATACCCAATAATGTTACGGACGGTACACACAGCCGCGGTACACCACTACGCGCCGAAGAATCGAATTCCAGCGGCTCGATCCAGAAGAGTAATCGAGCCAGTATTGAAATAGCAATTCGTCGTAGCTGCGGCGTGTAGTTACGCGGTTTACCATTTTCTCTCAAATTCATCCGTGCGATCATTTCCGGCATGATCAATGAAGCTTCCATTGTCTCTATGTCAAAGGGCGAGTATGTACATTATAGAATGATTGTGGCAATCATATTAATCCCTTCGAATGCGAAATTTTCGGATCAACGTAGCGCAAATATTATATGAGCAAATTAATTTAGGAATGTAATTTACATATAGATTATTATCGTCAAATTAGATGTTATGTTTGTTTAATTGTGAAAGCTACGAATTGCTATTAAATGACTTCTAAATTTATTTTATTACATAAAATCGATTTTCTCCTTCTTAATTAATATATAATCATTTTTTTTTTCTTGCTTTTGTTACATTATGACATAGAATAGTCATTCGGCGAGGATATAAAATATCTACAATCGTTTCTTCCGATTGCGTTTACGACACTTCGTTTACGATGTTTCTTTCGTACTCTAGTGAAGTATGGCGGGCTTCTTGCTGAGACTACGTAAAAGAGGAAGAGATAGTATCGTCGATGATGGCTGGAAAATAGCAACCAACTGGTGATAGTTAACGAGCTGCCACTGAAGGAACGAAGAAACGACGGAAGGATCGAAACAAGTGCAGGGAAACTGGAGGCGCTCGAGCAAAAAAATAGATGGAGAGAAAGGAGGATTCTCTCGCTGTTGGTTATAGTCGAACATCTCCTCTTCTTCATCCGCGTCGGGATTTCTTGCTTATTGCTCCTAAGTGGACAGCTTTACGCCTCAAAGAGGAATAATAAAACAGATACTTTATCCGTTTTTCTACCGCTTCTCTGGCTTATTCTTCGACCTATTGTTGCCGTCACGCTTCTTCACATTGTTGTACATTGTCGTAAGAAAAATGAATGATGTAACGTACAATTCCTGATAAAATGATAATTCTATGACTTAATATTTTTATTGCTAATCAATTTAATTTATCATATTATTACTCCTAATTCTGTTAGAATTGCGTTTTAAGACTGAAAATTTGACGCACACTTTGCAGGATTAGATAAATAATATATGAATTCAATACTTAATCATTTAAGCACTAAAATTCCATCTTTATATCATTTTATATTAATCTCACCTAATATATACAAGTTTTAAATAAAAATACAAATATTTCTCTACTTACTAATACTTTGACTAAAAATACTTTGACTGAAATTTTCAGACTTATAACTGACGGTATTAAAAATTAAAAAAAAATGAAGAGCAAGTTCAATCAAGATTAAAATTAATCTATATTGGAAGTGGGTATTAACTTTTTTTCCATGTAATTTTATAATTATTTATGTTCAGAATGACTAGGTCATTTTACTTTAAAAGTAACACAAAAAAATTAAGTTCTTTAGAAGAAAAGAAAAATTATTTTTCAACTTAACGGAAAATTATTGATTAATAATAAATAATGTCGATAAAAAAAAAAGAATGTACTTTCAGAAATATGATCAAACGTCATTTTCGTCTCATTTCCGTTTCACAACTCTTAAAAGCCCATTCCTTTAGAGTTGTAATAATTTTAATATCGTATAGGATTAAAATAAGTTTAAAATAATTTATCAAAACCCAAGAGAAATAATTCATAGAATTAATATCGAATCGATATTAATGCGATGATTTCGAACGGCAGTATCAATTATTAGACATCAATATCGAATCGATATCGACATCTAATCGACGGCCATTTCTCTGACAAGTGACATAACTCGAAATATCACCAGCAGTTAATATTTACCTTGATCAGCTACAATGACTAATGTTAAAATAAAACACTTTATTTTTCAAATTTTGATCATTAAACTTAACTCTAAATATAATTCTCCATAGAATACTCCTTTTTATAAATATAAAAATGACACAAGTGCTATTTGACAGGCAAACTGTGAAGTTTGTTTACTCTTGATAATTGATAAAGTAATTTTTATCATGGTAATAAATCATCATAGTAATAAATTCAAAAATCACACATTTTGAACTGCGTAGCTTTTGAAGTAAAAGAGAACGATATGATTATTATTCGACTTACGATCAATTCGATTTACGACTGAAGTCTTGGAACGTAAGTTCCCCATTGTAAGTAAAGGGATATCTGTAAAAGAAAAGGATTTGCGGATTATGCATCAGCCTGAAAAATTCGCAGGCGCACCACCAGCGCCAGCGTCTGCGTTGAAAGTACCGCGCCGTTTATAACGATAGCTCATAAGGACGTATGGAGCATACAGTGACGATTTATTAGGATCGCGTTCTCGCGACACGAAACTCCATTGTAACAAATGGCTGCTTGATCGTGACTGGTGCGAAACCGACCGATCTAACCGCGTTTGACACGCTGCGCATCTGCTTGAAGCCGGCGCGTGTTTTGCGAGACCGCGCCGAGAGAGACGGCGCATTTATCGTTTCTATGCGCGGCCGGTACTCCTTTTTCACGAACAACGACACCCAGTAAATCATATCCGGGCCGACACACTTATCACGCGAGAACACGTATCGCACGTGGAGGTCTTACTTCGGTGCAGCGGCACTTTATGGGTACCCATATTCCGCACGCGTGTCGCCCGCTATCGTCCTACCAGCACGTGCGCGCGCGAAAATCCGGGGGGTGATTTCTATTCATCGATCCGCGCCAGAAACTCATCGCGCACGCGGCTTATATGGGAGTAACGGCGGTTTTATAGCGAGTGCTAGCATCACTGCGCGAGTTACCCCAGTTATATCCTCCCCCTTTTTATTCTTCTGGCGTGCCTTTCATCCCGCACAGAGGCGACATTGGATGCCGCTCAGGTAGGACCATCAGGTGCTAAATTCTGTGCGCTTGGTATATGGATGTATACGCGCGTTCTAGCGTTTCTAGCGTTGTATGCGAGCGGAATTTGGTCGTTTGCCGTGCACGGTATATTCGATTAAGTTTCTCATTGCACACAAATGTCGTTTTTGGGTTACGTAAGAGTATTTTATTGTCTCTGCCACGTGAACTCTGCACAAAACAAAGTTGTAAGATAGTAAATGATGAAATTATAGGAGTTAGTGTATGTACATAATATACGAGTAAAGTTATCTCAAATTTGAAACTAAAGTTGGCCAAATTCGTACGCTACACGTCAATTTCCTCGGTTATCGGTTATTTAGGGCATTATTCGAAATGACCTATTTGCTCTTCGCAGAGCATTACGCAGTTATTTCAAACTAACACGTCGATGTAATAGATATTAAATTAGGTTAAAGATATGATATTGCGAATTCGCCACAGTTTTGTACGTTTTCTCAATTATTGATCGCGAAAGGTTCCTCTGACGCAATAAAAAATACATCAGTTGCTCAGCTGCAATGAAAATATCCTCGCTACAAGACATGATTTTTAACTTCGTTTTCCAACTGATGCAAAATCATGTACTATTATACATAATTCAGTTGTCTTTCTGATTTTATTTTACTTCCTTTATTCTAACTCAATGCAAACGTTAACGATTTTTTGTTAACGATCGAATCAAATCATAATGAACCAAACGAGCACGTATTTCGCGCAGATCAATTTTTTTTTATTCAATGGGTAAAACCATTATAACCATATCATACGTAATATACGCCGTCTGTCGTATATATAACAAAGGGTATTCACGTCTTCGGCCATAGTTATAATTAACTTCATATCTGATATATTGATATTACATCTCTATACCTAAATCTATAAGAATCAATAATATACGTAAAAAAAACGTTAAAAGGTACCTGAAACATTAAAAGTATGCATTCATAATTTTACTAAAGATAATTTGAATTTATATAGTCTAAACTCAAATTAAAATCAAATACAGTTCAATCTTTATTTCCACATTTGGTAATACGGTATTCACATAGTTGATTCATATATTTAAGATTGTACAATCTTAAGATGTCATGGATCTCTGAGAGTCATATCAACATCTTGAGACATTTTAAGATTATCATTAGTATCAGTTACATTAAATTGTTTATCAAGTAATATTACGTACTCCAGCTTTAGTTTAGGGCTACGTTACAAAATCGATTACTTTATAATTTAAAGCTTAAAGATATGATATTGCGAATTCGCTGCAAGTTTTGCACGTTTTCTCTATTCAACCATGGAGAGTCCTGCGTTCACACTTGTCTTCTTCACCTACGATTTATCTTAGACGCTTTGCCACAAATTACTCATAGTGACAAACTCGGTCATTCTTTCTCTCTGGTCTCAAGCCCGCCAAACCCTTTTGTCACAATTCTTCCTTTCCTGAGTACTTCGTCCTTTTACATCAAGCATGATATTTTGCATTTTCACGCGGCGGATTTCGCGCATTTCCATTTCAAGATGCATGATTTTTAAGCTTCGTGATTTAACAGGTCAAAAGTATTGTAAATCATGTCGAAATGTTGAAGCGACACCAATGTACAAACGGTTAAAAAATGATACATGTTTTTTACGAAATACGCGGATAGTACTTCTCGCCGGACTCGACGTTTCGGCGTCGCATTGCCGAGCGTCATTTCGGAAGATGAGAGAGGGAGAAAGAGGGAACGATATGTGATAGCGCCTGTCGCGCATCGCGTTGAATATCCAGGCACAAACTCAACAAAGAGCGGGCAGCTACGGAACGATGACGCCGCGCCCGCGCCGGGGTGGAAATACGGGGTGGAAAACCGAATGGGAGAATGGGCATAGGGAGACGGGGGGGGGGGAGGGGGAAAACAAGCGCGCACGTTCCCCGTTACATTGCGTTACAAAGAGAGCAACCCGTCCGGCGAAATCCATGTCAACGTTAATGCGGGTTCCGCGGTGCGTTAAAATTCCTCGACGGCGAAACAATATTGGCCCCGCGCGCGCTGTTCCGCGATCCATTCCCACTCTCCGTCGCGGACGAATTGTCGCCGGGTACTCTTTTTTTTTTATTTACCTCCGTTATTTTCCTTTATTTGCGACCGGCTATTCATCGGCGCCGCCATGAAGTACAATTTTCTGCGCGATGCGTGCAGATCGAGATTGAATAATGGGAATGTGATCGATTTTCGCGAGGGCTTGAGCGCGAAGGCTTTTATTACTTCGATAAACCGCGATCGATTAAAATTCGTCGAGACTTGTCTCTTACAATGACGTTATCTCTTATCGGGCCTCCCGAACGTTCCGACGTCAGTATCGTTACCATACGGTGCAGCTCGAATTCCGCGAAATGGAATATCTGTGACATTCGGCTATTCCTATACTCGTCTGCTTCCACTTTGACAAGCGACGCGTTTCTACTTCCTGTATCGCGTACATACACACACACACACACACACACACACACACACACACACACATATACACAGGAGATATTAGAAATAACTATTGTGAAATATGGGAATGCCGGCTTCAGTACGACTTCGAAAGTAGTCGGGATGACAAACGCCCGTCCACTATTGCGACATGGTACGAGCTAATGATACCTGTGTTACTTAAGCATCAATAATTCAACCGTAATAACAATGCACGCATCGCGCTATACAGTCTATTGGTTTGCAACAGAAAATTGATTCCACTGCCGCCCATTGGCGAACGTATGTGCAGCGATATCAAGTCAATACCCGGCTCGGAAGCTAATACCTTGAGTATATACACACTCAGTTACTCTTGGACGAGAATGCTTGAATTATACCTGCTTTGGGGATGATCCATTCGCAGTTGGCCTGTTAATCCTACCCGTTTCCTATATCGTATCCCCAAATTACTTGATCTCCGGATATGCGTGCTCTCTTAATAGTACCTGCATGATCTGAGATATTTACGATATTAATATAATAATATTTACAACATTAATAAACATAACGATTTTAATTACTTGAATGCATTTGATTTTTATTATTAAAAGAGAATCCTGAAATCTATTATACAATGCAAATAATGGTCTGTTGGAAATATTGTTGAATATTATTCATGTAATATTGAATGTTAAAAATGTCCTATTTTGTACAAAAAGTATCGGTATTTAATACAAAAATGTGAACAACAGAGCCATTATTGAATTATTTGCTTCATTCTTTTGCATCGAGAGAGAGAAGGCACAAATAAACGACATTATTATTACATGAGTGCACGCGATTATATTGGATACCGAGGTAGATTCTAAAAGAATTGCAGTAATTAAAGATAAAAATTTATTCGAATGAACAATACGGTATTTCTGCACGACATCGTGGGAACATTACAGGAACTCTTTAATTTTTCTTTTTGCCATAAATATGCTACAGTTGTGCTATATAGTTCGATATTATATGCATTGGAAATACCAATCAACCAAATGTCTCTGATACCAAATTTCAGTGTTTGATGGATTTTCCATTATATCTCCAACACAAGGAACGTTGCACGGTCCATTCGGTTATCACTTGACAAGTCAAGCGAAATCAAGGGAAGAAAGGTAAACAGAATTGTAGATGAGATACAAAACTACGACAGCTGAGCTTTTAGCCAACAATACAAACGTGAAACTTTTATTTAGCCAACACCGCGCGAATCGCAATCGAAAGCTGTTGGCTGGCTTGAAATAGCTGTTGGCTCTTGTATTCATTAAACCACAGCTCACTGCCAATCCTAACGTCGAACTCGAACAACATTCGCCATTTTATTCGCAATTACGGATATATGAATATCGGTTGCCCTATATATCGAACTTTCTTTTTCCGGTTTTGGCATATCGACTTCGTTCGCACCCTCAAATATCTTCCCCTCTGTAATTGTACTGAATAATCGGATCTTTTCGAACGAATAAACGTTCATAGTAATGAGCTAGAATCGCATTTCAATACAATCATCGATCGTTTCTGTTGTGACCCAGAATATCACCATGGAATGAAAACCTCTTGCTGATAAAATCCGTTATATATTCTAAAAGAACAGAAATTATCCTCTCATAGTTACGTGAACGTCCATCAAAAGCTCGTGCAATATAAACTTCTGATATGAGTGACATTATGACAACGATGATTAAAAATAATCTCTTTGAAAGACAAAAAGAATAGTTAATTGAGTGAAGAATAGTTAATTCAGTGAATATATGTATATTCTCGTCGTATTGAGCCATCTAGACGAGATGATAAATTTGATGGGAAAATGTAGGCGTAAAGAGCCAATAGCGAACGCAAAGAGGAGGCTCCTTCTACCCTCGTCTTATTAGCGAAACTTGAAAACTGCAAAGTCGGCTCGTAACACTCTAGTCCTTCGTGAGAGCCTGTGTACCCGACGAAAGCGACGATGTCGTCGGCTAAGGGCGTTCTGTAAAGTTGTCTGATTTATGAGCGCCGACGGAGGTAACGCAAAGGATTCCGACGTAAGTTTAAACGCCTCCGTGAGAACCCCCCCTGCTCTCCACTACCCCTCTTTAATCCGTAGTCGAATGAATAGTTGGCACCGAAGTTTCCAGTCGGCGTTATGCTCACGTGCGCGAACGGTATGCGTCTGCGAGGCTGCATGCGAGAACGGGCCTTCCGAATCTTGATTAATGTGAATCGAAATAGTTGCGTCTCTTTCCCCGCCGAAAGATACCGTGGAGCTGGAGGAATTGTATTACGTCTTCACCGTTTTCGTCCTAAAGACTTTTCAATTGATGAAATCCTGCATCAACAAGCGAAACTCATAACACCCCATCCATTAGGGAAAAACGAGCGCAGTGGAAAAATTTTTAATGAAGCGCGCATCGGGGAGAAATTATTTAATAATAAGAAGAAATCTTTCCTAAGTTAAAGATACATTATACATGTTTCTATATCGCTCCGTTATTTTAAAAGTGACACAACTAAAAATTTATGTTTCTCAGAAGAGGGGAAAAATTTTTTAATTTGATAGGAAATTATTGACTGATCAAATAATATCGGTAAAATAAAGAATATATTTTTATCTCTGTACTGTGAGAAGAAGGTATTTAAAAATTTACTTATGAGATATAATATTTATTTCCATTGAAATTAATCTTTATTTAAATACGGCGAAATGAAATTCTTGACAAATAAACCGTCAATCTTATTTTTTTTTATAATTGATGAGATATATTTCACAGAAATGTATATTTCGTCTATCACAGTCGAACTTTTTTATAATCAATAAATATCGGAGAAAATGTCACATACAAGATTTACTTGCGAATATTTTGACCTTTTTTCTCAATGTATTATTAAATGTCAATTTTGTCATTTTCGTTTTACCTTTAAAAAATCTTTTCTGAGTTATGACGATTTTGATAATTTTTATTAATGAAATTACGTTAGTTTTATTTTTGATGATACGATAATATTTACCTAACTTATTCATGATAATAAATTATATTTTTTGAGTTGTATCACTTTTAAAGAAAAAGAATAATATTATAATTCTGCAACAGCAGCTTTTATTTAATATTGGGTTTAATATTAAATATGATTTTCTAACTCTCGAGTTTTAACAGACGATAATCATTCGAGACAACACAGAATTTTTATTATTAAACACGAGAAGGAACGTCTATAATATAATCTATAGTATAATTTTGTCGTACGTTATAATAATCGTAATATTTTTACGATAATCTAGTTTGATTCATTAAAATCGTTTTCCTAAAGAGCTTATTTATAGCTCTTCACAGCTTATCCTCGCTACCGATGCGCTAATTTGCTGGACTTTTGTTTATTCTGATGCTATTATGAGCGTCGAGAAATACGCTACACACGCATATGCCTTTTCATTCCTATCGATAACATTGAAAGAGGCTCGTTTGCAATATCGAAAATCAACATTACGTGCGTATGTTACGGGAATACGGTTGTTTCAGTAGTGCTCGTTCCGCTTTCACAGCTGTCGCGCGAAAATTGATCAGTGCATTAATCCCGGTATTAGCGCCAATTCGGCGCCGCTAATTGGTCGGCTTGAAATCCAAGCCGGGCTTAAATTTTAAACTAGATCCTCGTTTCGGTTTCGTCACACATGGCCGCGCGACGCTTTAAAGTCGAGAGAGCAACACGGAAAAAATATTTTCGCTTCCGGCAATATACACCTGACCAAGCACGTCCTCTTTAGTGTTTGCTCGTGCGGTGAAGCCCCACGCGATTTATTACAACCCGATTTTCCCGATTTTCGTTGCGGTATCTCGCGCAAGGCTTCACTGACATCGATTACACCTGAAATTCTGTGTTAAGCGCGGCGCACTGATCGGTCGTATACACGAGTTCGCTGGGAAAGTTTCAACGGACTAAAAGTAACGAGTAATTAACAATTAAACGCAGCTCCGGTTAAATCCGCGCCCGGTCGTGCGGATTTTTTTTTTTTTTTTTTTTTTTTAATCTAGGGAAGCAATTTTCACCCGTCGCTCGTTAATGAATTATTTTCGTGAAATTTACTTAGAATGTGTCGAGAGCGACATAAAAGTTTACGAAGCGGATGGCGACTTACGCTCGAGAGAAATATTAGAGAATATATCATTTCTCGCTGTCAGAAAAAAGAGAGTCGCTCGTTGTGATGTAAAGAAAACTGCGTAAATGAAGCCAAACCAAACGAGAAGAAATGCGTTAACTTCTTTCACGCGACAACGTGCGGGATTCCTCACAATCGTCATTCGATGAATGCCGCATAAAAATATAGTCGCATATTTTACCACGTCCGCAAGTATATAAAATATCCTGTTGTATAAACGATTTATTAAGGTCCATACATGAATACGCGCGTACGTATATTCTGATAAAATAGTCCCACGTTCGCTATGGATTTATCGCCGTTGTGCTAAAATCACGACGAGGTAAAGGATGATTACCGTGCCGCAACTGAGCACGATCAAAATTCTGAATTGATGCGCACGTGCGCCCACGTCCGGGCAGATTTTTGAGGTGGTTTCCGCTCGCGGAGGCCTCGCCGAAAATGGATTCCCGCTGTGCGACCGGCCACGAATTACCATTCCGGAAATGAATATTTTGTCATTAACTTTGCGCGATTCCATTGTAGTAATTGCGAACACTTCCGGCCAGCGGGTGCTAAACCGCGTAGCACTACAATCAATTACGACGGCGTCATGCCACACTCCATATATTATGCAACACGTCGAATATATCCCGTCAAATATATCTATACGATTGTAATCAGACTTCGTACTGTATTCGTGTGAATGTTTGAATTATTTGAGGGTTTATCTATGCCAGCGATATCGCAAAATATATATTTTGCAGGAAAGGAATTTTTTCAAGAATTTCCTCAACAAAAAGTCATTCTAATAAAATAATATTTTATGCAACGTTCATTATATATTATGCAATAGATGTGTAAATAAACATATATGACTTTATTATTTTGACTCTCATCTCTCTGACTGTCAATACTACAAGACCTTTACGTTGAGTCGCGAGAACAACATGTAAGTTGATATAATTAAAATTCAATTCAAAAACAAATGATTTTTATAATTCTCTAATTTTTCGTTTTCGTGTTTCTTTGGAATGACTACACAGCAAATCTGACAATCTGATGAGCGATGTGATTTTACTTAATGACGCAATGTACATGATTTCGGTTTTTACTTTATACAAGTTTTTATATTATTTTTGTATAAGTTAATATTTCTGATAATCATTGGGCTATTCATTACTTAGTTAATTTGGCATTTGGATAAAGAAGAACGAATTAAATTGTCGGGAATCATCCACTTGGAATTTGCGTTATTTCTGTAATTTTAATCTATATTTTCTATTGAAGGACCGAAACGTATATTTTATTCGTTACATTCACACGAAAATAAAGAATTTTCTGTGCATCCGAACAGCTGACTGTAGACTCTGATGGGCTTTTTTACATTTTTCACTAAATAAACATATGTTGTATAATATATTTTATTACATGTAACATTAATATATACCATGATAAATTATAAAACAACGAAAATAATATACGATATATATGCATTATGTTGTACAAATTCATGATTACGATCTCCGTGTTGTCGTGACATCGAGCTTTCCTTTAATCAAAATTTTACCGTGTCATGCCGTGATATTACGGCGACCATAAAACCGTCATCGTATAAGCGTAAATGTGAATTAAGCTCGAGTATGCGTCCGCGCGCATATGCGACAAGAGCGAGGGTGTGCACCTCGATAAATTGGCAGCGTTAAATTTAACGTCATTCATTCCAGCGGCGACGATGTCGATGCAAACACGCGCGTGTATTACACACGCGTGAAACACTTGCTCTATGAGCAGGTAAATCAGAGTCGATCCTACACTTTTCCACACAACCTTATCCTTGCGAGTATATTTGGTAGAAATATCCTTATGCCTTTAAGTCAACTTATTCATTACTGAATTAATTATTAAATATTGTAACTTTAATTCTATCTGTTTGAAACCAATATTCTTCTTTTTCTTATAATATTTTTTAATCTAAAAATGTTAATATTTTATAATATTTTTGATAAAAATGAAGAAAATATTTTAGTCCTTATTAATTTTCGCCCCTAGTTTACTTTAACAAAATTCTGTAAAGGAAAAGTAATATGGGTCCCTATTCTGTTTCTTTTGTGTAATTTTTATTTTGTTAGTTACGTTCAAGTCAATGATACGCAAACAATAATTTATTGATTTAATTTTAATAAATATGTACTTGAAATAACAGCTTACAAAATCAGAAAAATTATTTAAATGAAAGAAATTTTATAACAATTATCTAAATAATAGATAGAATGGGTTTTCCCTATATTTTTTTCAAGATCCGATTTTTTCAAGTGTATTTGAACTTCATAAAGTCCAAATAGTTTGAAATAGAACATTTTGAATACATTGAAATATTATTAAATTGAGAAGTTTCCTTCCATGAATGCATTCTCCTAGCAATACTTTTACATTGATTCTATTCTTATGAATGTTTGTCACGAGTACTTTTTCCCCGCTCCACAGATACTTTTAGGAACTTTATAAAATTATTTTAAAATGATAAAGATTTATAACGAAATAACGCTTTACAATGTTTTTCGTTAAAATCCTGAAATCCATATTACTCATTTGTTAGGAAAACCAATATAGAAACATTGACAAAATTTACATTTAATTATGTCATAGCAGAAATATAGTTATTCAAACTTTTCTACTCAAAATGAAAGAATAACATTTTAAGAATTAATTTATAAACTCGTTTCTCTCTCTCTCTCTCTCTCTCTCTCTCTCTCTCTCTCTTTCTCTCCCCTTCTCTCTTTTCTTACGAACTTTAATTAAACTTGATATTAAAACTCATACAAAAATTTTTTATGTACACATCTCGTTATATTAAGTTGTTCAGAAAGTTCTGTGGTATTTTGTTGGCTTATAATTATATAATACAATATCTTCGTTAAAAATAAACGAAATTTAAATTTAAAAAAAAGATGCAAAGCTTGAAATTTTTATTTTTAATAGGTTAATATAATTTTTGAGTTTATGTTAATTTGGTAATTTTTACAGATAGAAAATTACGAGTAAAAAAAAGGGAAATTTTTCTTCTTTTTCTATATGAGTCTGTCACGTGGTAAAAAAATGTGCAAAGATTTTCAACTATCTATCATGAAAATTGGAAATTTTCCCTACAAAATCTTTTTTTTAATGTTCCTACAATTTTTTGTTTTTGAATTATTCACGAGTTAAGTAAAAAGGAGCATTCTGGCTTTGATTATTCATAACTCCGATAAAAATCCGCAATTAAAAAAACAGATTTTCAAAGCTAAAATATTGCTCTATCGAGAGAACTTTCTGAACAAATAATAGATAAACATCAATTATCAAAAAAATCGCCAGTCACGACAATTGTTTTACAATGTCAATACCTATACTTAAGAACAGTTTAAAAATCTTTTACAAGAGCTGATGTTGAGTATTTTAAATGAAGTCCACATTACCACTTTTTCCTCTACTTTTCTACAAATTTCAAATGTAAAGGTGCGTAAATTTGAAAAGCGATACAATGCCTTGGAAATGCATTGTCCAATTTATCGCACCGTAATAATCGTAATAAAAGAACGAGGTATTGTAGTGCCTCATCCTTTTTAAAAATTACGCGATGTAAATTGACAACTGGAATTTTTTTTATATAATAAAAGCTTTATTAAAAAGAAAAATTATTTTTTTACCGCGGATTAATTCGAATGGCGTTCGTAGACTAGAATCAGCCCTGGACGAATCCCGAGCACGACGTTAAACTGCTCACACGTCCGCGATAAAACTACCCCTTTCGCTCCGGGATTGCCTATACCGGGATTTGCGGTAATGCGTCACCGTTTTTGAAGCCGACACTTTGACGAAAACAACGTACACGTAAAAGGGTGCGTCGCAGAAATGCGGATGATCTATTTGATGGTGTATGCGCTTTTGACAGCGCGGTATGATATTAATTAGTTAGTATTTTGCGTCGATTAATTTCGAATATTTGCAAATCGGCATGCGAAAGTTAAATAACGGCGAATTTGCATCAAAATTAGATTAGTTGAAATAGATCTTCAAATTTTTAATCCAAAATTTTCTATCAGTGAGAATAATTTTTGAATAAAATTATTTATTTAGCAGATTAAAGGATTATCAATTAATGAAAATTACCAATTAATGAAGAGAGGTGTACACATAGTGCATGTTGTATAAATAATCGCATTAAATGATAATATAATTCCGTTATATGAATACCGTTGATCCCTTGCCGCGAAATGTAATATAATATCACCGCATAATATTCGTTACGGCGCCGAGAAGTGTCAAATAAATATCTAGAAACCATTTATGGAAATTATTCCAAGTTTATTAAAATTATGTATTTTCAGAATAATTATGTAAAATCGTCCAATGATAATGATTTAATACTCGTTATTACCTTAAATCAGACAAATTCAGCGATGTGGCATAAAGCAACGTATCAATTTTTAAATAACTTTTAATGTGATACAATATTTTTCATTTATTTCCATTTCATCATACACGCTTCACAGAAAGCTTCGTGCAATAAATACGTAACGATATTTCACACAATAATTCGTAATATCGAAACAATATATTCATCGATTTTTTGTCATCATTAATCACTTAACAAATGTGTTCAGTACAACTCCATGTTATTTCAATATATCTAAATTTTGCAGGATAACGATCAAAATTTAATGCCGTTATACGAAATTTGAATGCCAGGCTTGTCGCAACCGGATAAAGGACAGTTATAAACGATAACTATATCTCATGATTATATCATAAAGAAAGAAGTTATTTTTCTCTTATATAAATGACACTTAATTGAGTAATAAATTCTAAAGAGGATGATTAATCGTGTGCAAGGCTGAGATAATGTTTTAGGCCTGATGGCCACGAGGGCGCGAATCTTCCTTCCTTGCGATTAAACAGGTTCTTCGTCCCAATTTTTACGTAAAGCGCAGCCCTGGCACGTTTTTAGGGAGGCATACGAACCAGAGACGCGGAACGACGCTGAGTAAGCGTCGACTTTGCCGCCTTTTCCGGTCGGATACTCGTCTTCCGGTGGGAGGTAAAAAAAAAAAAAAAATCATATCTTTCTGATTTACCGTTCGGCCAAATTTTCGTCTCGCGATGTTCTCTAGGCGCGCGGGATTTTCCACCAGCAAAAACGCCGCACAAACGCGCGCCGTTTCTGGCAAGTCTTGATATCTTTTTCGCTCACGAGTAATGCTGCAGAAACAGGATCTTCTCATTTACTCTATTATGCATGCTGCCTATAAATAACAGTGCGCGACATCGAACATCGTTTTGCCGTTACACGAGCAGTTTAAAAATCGCTGCTACTGTTATATCAGATATCGATTTTCTAGTGGAACTACGGATTTATATATATATATATATATATATATATATATATATATATATATATATCTACATCCCCGAAATAAATTCAAATATAAATTCCTTGAGTTGTACATTTTTTGATTGTTAAATTTAATCGAAAAAAAAAGCTTTCAATTAAATCAAAACAAAAAAGCTTTCAATTAAAGCCATATCTTTAAAATTGTATAATTCTTAGACTAGTAGGTATGTGAAAAATAGAAAACGGAGCGAGAGAGGTAGTCTGCAACATGATATTATAAGATAAAAATTTATTGTACTCTATTATATTAGCGGTTTCCAGATCTGTTTACTGCCATGCTTTTACGGGATCAAAATTTTACAAAGTTCCAGCGTGGGATTCGCAAGATGAGATTAACCGCGAAGGTAGAATAAACGCGAGGCACTTCTACTTCATGCGAAGTGACACGAAAATATACCGACCTGAGGGCGAAATACAACTTGCTGGCAACTATCACCTACATCATTCCGCTCCGTCGAGCCCGACACCCCTTAATTCCATTCTCCCCGATGGCGTCTTTTACGCTCGAGCGAGTAAACGTATCAGCCATATGCTCGCGAGCGTCGGATGGAAAATATTGTTTTCTGCGATGTTATAACGGCGCGCAGGCGAATCTTCTCCCAGAAGTTCATGAAAAAGTCAAGTGTCATTCTCGAAATACAAAGTTTTCCACAAGCAGAAACGATAATTGAAGCTCCAGAGAGAGGATTGGATGAACTCAACATTTCGCTTCTTTGAGAAACTCAAAGGAAGATGTATAATCTTTTAACTATGTAACAAATACGCTTCATGTACATAGCTTGAGAACATGTCTTTACTTTGGGCAAAGGAGTTATTACTTTAGTATTACTATTTTAGTAGGTAAGTCAGAATAATAAAATCCAACAGAATTACAAGACGTATTCGTAAAAAATAGATTATAACAATTCTCAGGAAATCAAATAAGGAAAGAAACATCAAATATGATTGAGGTTGAATCTTGATGTCTCATAATATTTTTATGCAAAATTTCAGCCAAATGAATATTTGGCGCTTTATTACTTATTTGATTTATTCATACTCAGGAGACTACTATGTTATGTACGAATAGTCGACTACTAAATTAAAAAAGTTAATTTATAATTATTAAAAATTAATTTGTAATTATGTTTATATATAATTTTTACAATATATATTGCGTTATTAAATTACGTTAATTCGAAAAACAGCTTTGAATATAAATGGATTCATTAATAAAAAACCTAGGGGAAATAATACAAAACGTCAATTATGTATACACGTCGCTTTATTAGATCACTAATATATGTAGCATGGCGTATCTTACATATTTTCGAATATTAATGTGTGGTAATTGGTAGGTCTGTGTATAATACCATTATCTCTATTTTAAGATAGAAAAGATTTGTCGCAATGACGTTCGCACATGCGTGTCGTATCTCGCGAGGATCGCCTTGTCGCAGAAATCAGGATTCTGCGGCATACTTCGTCGCCGGGAAGAATGACCCCATAAAAAGTTCATAAAAGCGCCTCTGCGAGAATATGCCGGGTACCTCGAGCGTGCGGGACTTTAACGCTCTCTTCAGTTATCCGCTACAGCAATGGCTCGTATCGCGCTTCCGCGTAGCCGCGACATAATGGACCGAGGCATCTGCTGGAATTTTCATTTTTCCGGTCGACCTCGCGGAAAATCATAACCCGACGCGCGCCCGACGCCACGGAAAAACGTACGGTTGACCGACGTCGTCGTCGTTGTCGTCCGTCGTCATCGTCGCGCAACACAACGACATCAAAGACACCCCACACGATTTGATACGAAACGCAATTTTTATACTTTTCCACTGCCACTTCGAAATGTCCTGACGCATAATCGCCAGCAAGACCTCGATGGTTTTTTATGTTCCACGAGAAAAATTGCAGTTATCCACACGACGCACACATACCACGTGATGAGAGACGTGCACGACGAAAAGGACGAAAGGACTCTGAAATTTTGTGGGAAAGCTCATGGCCGACTATTCGTAACTCAGGTGATAATTTTCAGTAATCCGCATGATGCGCTTTCTTTCGCAAACGAAATATAAACTAAACAGTTTTCTGCAGCTTAAACTCTTAAATTAAGTTGGGTTAAGCTGCGCTCTGAGATGAGTAGCGTGGAAAAATAGGAAGTGGAGAAATACAACAAATTCAAGGGTTTTGAGAAATTAATTGGAGAAACGCAAAGCAAAAGTGTCCCAGACTTAGCGTTATCCTCGACTTGGCGTGGTCTTGGCTGCTTAAATAGTACATCGCATCGGTATTATAAGTATCTATACGTAAATCTGTCGGCACTATGATTGACGGTAACAATAATCGATATCCAGCCATAGATTACGTAGCATAATGGTGGATGAAATTTTCATGGCACAGCACATTCAAAGAATGAATGTTTTATCGCAATTGTAGCCAGCAGACAGTGAATCGTTTCTTTCTTTGTTCGCCTTCTTTCATACAAACGATCGTATCGATCATAACGTAATAGGATGTTCCAGAATCACCGTGACATCTATCATCCGCAGACTCTTTGACAAATTTGTAGTCAATTTGTTCTGAGTGAAAGTTTATCGCAACTTCATCTTGGCAATCAAGTTTTCTATTAAATTCTTGTTAAAGTAAAGAACGTTGGAAATTGAAGAATAAATTTTTGTTTACGTTTATTTCCATTTTTCCATGAAGTTAAAATGACTGAAGCTCTTCAAATCTCATTGATGAGATAGATATTAAAATATTCTCGAATACTTTCTTATTTCCATTGCAAGAGAAATATTACGATATGAAATGCAAGGTAGCAACTATCGTTATAACTAATATTCATTTTTATTTCCGAGCATATTTCAAACAACACAGAATCTTACAAAACGTCAGTAATTTCTCATATTGACGTTCATATAAGTATAATTTTTTTTCTACTCTTTGATTCCATTATATTTTTTCGTTTTAAATCGTGAAATTCCCCAATTTTCGAGAAATCTTACTGAACTTTTCCAACGAAGATGTCACGTTTGCGTCTTATATTTTGTGAAGGAGGCGGAAGAAAAGAACGCACTTTAAAGTTTATATTTCTCTGCAGCTTCCCTAACGCGTCATCGCTCGCGCAAATCGAAAGTTCATCTACAATGATGAGATATTCAAAGTACAGCCTCCTGACTGTCTCTTCGAACTAGTGAAAAGCCAAAGTCGCGGATTATGATGAACATTCAATTTCCTAGCGTCGTTAAAGCGCGTGCGAAAAAGGTGAGATGAGTATCGATCCTTCAATCGTTCTTTCTGTATACGTTTTGCATTGAGACGAAAAAAAGTGAATCCTACGAAGCTGTACGTAAAAAGCGAAAGAGGAAGATTGCATCGCGTATTACTCGCGCATTCTCAAAAAATATGCAACGTTTACGTGAGAAAGAATATATTTCCGTGGCGCAGCGATATTGTGACAGTGTGCAATGTTAAGAAAACTCTGCTGAGTCGGGATAAATTCATTACCTTATGTGGAGTACTTGTAAATTATAGTAGTGCTATCTCTCCGCTTCTTGTTCTTGCTCTTGTTCTCGTTCTGTATCATTTTCTTTTATATTTACGTTATTTTCTTTTCTTTTCTTTTCTTTTATTATTCATTTTACTTTATTATCATTTTATTTTACTTTATTACCATTTCATTTTGGCGTTGTATTTTTTTTTTATACAGCACTGTTGATTTTATTTGTAACTATTATGCGATATTCAGCGTTGCGTCTTATTCTCAGTTTTATCATTTATGTAATTCCTGGTAGGCTTTATAACAGGAACAATGCAGGCGCCTTACCTTTTGTGTATCTGCGTCTTTCTATTATAATTTGAAATACTGCTGATACACAATACAATAAATTAAATTAAAAATTAAATTAAATGAATAGAGATAAATTCTCTCGTAAATGCAAATTAAATTTAAAAAGAATTGCAACTATATAAATTCCATACGAAAAAGGCATGAAATAGGATAGTGGGCTTGTGTGATCAAAAGCAAAAGGAGAAATATACTCTCAAACTCAATAGAGATTATTGAGAAGCTTCGATATACACCGAATACACTGAACCACGTGATATTGAAGTTGGACACGAGCAAAGCGAGCGCAGCAAAAGGAGCGGTCGCTTTTAAATCGCTGAACATGAATAGGAGTGAAAAAGGCCGCGCTGTGCAAGGTAGAAGATACGCATGCATCTAAGGTAGTGCAGTTCAAAGCATTCGGAGGTGTAGACCACGCTATCAAAGCTGAGTTTTCAGTACACAAGTGTGTTAAAAATTCGGCAAAATAGAAGGATATACCTAGACAGAACAACAAGTCACGATAACGTTAAAATGAATCGTTATTGATTGAAAAGTGATTTTTAGTAATCATTTTGACATCATTTTAATATCATAATTACTTGTATTATATTTGGGTATAGCAATTGCGCAGCCGAAAGATTCGAATAATTTTTTCGAGTGCAAGAGTCAAGTTGAGATTCACCAACCGCGAATGCGGAGAAAAGAGGGAAAATAAGGAGAAAGAGGAAAAATCCGGTCGGTATCAAGAGGATGCGAAAAAGGAAGGAGAAGAAAGAAAAATGCGATATTACGAGTTTATACCGGATTTCCTGAGCCGGTACAAGAGTTTGTTCGGGTTCGAGTATTCGATTTTAAACCATCCCTCCTGGGCCAGCATAACCGTACTGCGCTATCCGTACCTTTTCCCGTCCGTTCGATAGTGGGCACTCATGAAAATATATTGCACTTTCCATCGCGGTTTACACGTTGCATTCTCTGACAATTGAATTGAAAATCGATCCCTCGCGATTGCGTTATTGGAGCCGACAGCCGAGCATCTCGCAGAGAGACAGGCTGATACTTCTTATCGTCTGCTTGTCCTTCCTCTTATCCCTCTCTAGATACGTGAATCTCTCGCCATAGGAGCAACAATTTAAACCCTTAAGCCGTTATCGAACCCTCCTCGATCCGTTCTCAATCTCTTTTGAGATAACTTTCGTTAATTACTTTTCGTGCTTTTCCATCATAGTGTCGAAGAGATATTCAGCATCTTATCTTTATCAAATGTTTAGTGTTAGCAATATTCAATTTGTCACCTAAAATTAATTAGCAAATAATTGTAAAAATTTATTTAAAAAATAAATAATTACAAAATAAGATCAAAAAAATTAATTGTATATATATATATATATATATATATATATATATATATTTTTTTATAGAATATTTTATTCGTTAGTTATAATTTCATTTGTCAAAAAATATTGACAAAAGATAAATTCTTGCCTTCTTTTTAGATTCATCGGACACGTTTTAATTATGACGAAAATACGACTCTCGTAATTAATTTTGTGGCCACGTCGGACACAAAGCAGATACGATCAAAACGATGTCGTAAAACGTTCACAAGCAAGAAGCACGGGTTGGGCATATCATATTGCGAGTACCATATGCGTCAGTGAACCTTCAGACCTAGAAAAGCCTCAGCCGACGCGACGCTGCGACCGGATTCCGACGCCTAAGCGAATAGTATACCTGCATAATACCGGGATTGCGGATATGCAGACTATAAAATGCGGCGGGGTTGACGGGAAGAGAGACGAAGAGGCAAACAAGCGCTCCGCGAGACGTAAAATCCGTCGTATAAAAATTCGCGTACAGTCTGCCGCGCGATTTTCCCGCCCCGCGAAGCACCGAATGACGTTTAACGCGGGATGAATATGCACGCATGCACGCATGCACGCACTGCGTGTGAAACGCAGGCACGCATAAATACACGCATTATCCTACGGCTAGAAAGTTAAATAACGAAATAGCTTTATACACATGAACGCGCATGCAGGTACATTTTCTAATGGTTTTTTTTTCTTTTAAACCCATTTCCACCCCTCTCTAATAAATTTCCGAGCGCTGTCATTTATTAGCTGCTTTAATTTTTACGATACATATAGACCGTTTGTAGAAAAATAAAGGCGCGGCGTAAAAAAATTACAACTTTTATTTTTGCGCTGCGTTTAGTATTTAATTTATTACGCCTCCAAGAAGTCGAATAAAAGAAATTTGATACAAATAATATCATGTAGCGTCATACGACGGTATATTGTAATATATGAATGTCTGTACCTTTTGCTGTTTTCTTTCAAATACCGCAGTATCAATATCTGTTTTCCTCTTCGAGGAAGACAGATATTGTATAAAAAATGTTTGTACAAGTTTTGTTGAATGTCATTTAATAAAAATATATAACTGAAATATAAAACTGAATTCTATTATTTAACAAAAATTAATTTAGCAAAATGAATTTTCACGTATACGTGATTATATGTACATCCAAACGCACGAGTTTTCGCATTGCATCCTGCGCGTAATGAACAACAATTAGCAAAACATACTAACAATGATTGAAACAGAAATCGATAGGAGGCAGAAATTAACACCGCAGCTGATGAACTTTACGCTCGTATGATCGCTGGTTTCAAAGTGAGAGAAATGCAAATTATCTTCAATTCTTTAATTAGATGATTAATCTTCTTCAAGAATTTTCATTGTTGCAAGAATTGGTACTTTATATATATATATATATATATATATATATATATATACATATTGTAATTACAAATAATATTTTCACTTTATTCATTTCCAAGAACATTTATACATTTTCATTTGCAGTAATTTTGGTAATATCATGTTGCCTGAGAGGAAAAATTCAAAAATCACGCGAAAAATAAAGCTGTCATAATACTCACGTTTATTAAAAAAAAAAAATTGTAGAGTTTTATCAGCATATGATACATTTCGTATTTTCACTCATGAATCGCCAAAATAACGCCGACGTCATCTTGCACATGTACAGACGATAAATTGCAGTTGAAGCTTACGCAAGGAGAAGAGGATTGGTCGCGGTAAAATAGTCTCGAGAAAAATCTAGGTCGTTAGGCGTCGCGGCGCCGCGTGGTGTTCAAATGACGCGTCGCCTCGTGACGAATTTCCCGGATGGCGATAAAATATGCCGGGCGAAACAGTGATATGCATTTTTGAATTTTCCATTTTCCACTTTTCTTTTTAGAGGTGAAGCCAAAGAAAATAGATTAAAACGGACAAACACATAAATTACAATTTAGAATCAATAAAATCATAATACCGCGAAAATTATAGATATTACTGCAATTAGCTAAATTCATCCAAATTGATATGCTACAAAATAATTGGACATGAAATGTCGTTATGGTTAAATCGGGAAAGATTGTCGTGCAAATTGACAGGGAATGTAAAATACCAAAACTGATATCCATCTGTTTCTATATAAACACGTTTATAAAATATTTATTTTCATGGATTTTGAAGCAATTAGTGGCTTGAAATAATTCTTCTGACATTTGCAGGATTTGTTGAAATCTAGTAAATACATATTAAATCAATGATATTACTCTATGAATATTACAATAAAACACTGATTAAATTTTGCGACTTTAATCAGAATGCATCTCCAAAGCCTATAAGCTATACGTCTGCATTTGTTCGTGAACATTATTATAGCGATAATAAGAGGCATAAAGAATTGACGTCAAAGTCAAATATTCCATATCGAGTTGTATGAATACGAAGTAGAAGAAAAATACATACAACGACGGTATATTTAAAAACGTAGAATATCCTACAAAGAAAAGTGGTATTCGACAAAAATATTTATTTAGAAGAATGAATTTTCTACTTTTATACAGGATTAAGAGCGTTCTTTTAGTTATATGGAATGTAGAGACGTTGTAAATTTGCTTTTTCACAGACGGAGAACAACTTACTACTGTCACGATCGATCAGGCTTTTCTTTTTGACGAATAGTTATGTCTACTTTCCGTGACTCGTTGCCTTGAATGCCTTCGCCGCATATATACTTTATTTAATGCATAAAAGAAAAAAGACGGTTGTAATATACATATGTAAAAAATATATATATATGGAAAACTTTTGCACGAAGAGAATCGGCACCTCGCAAATCGAGGAGGGTTGATTGGCGGGCACAGATTAAGTTCTTTAGCTTTCAGTTTAATGGAACGCCAGATCAGATTTGATATTTCAGATTACGTCGATGGGTCCATACTGATTGACGCCGCGGATATTGCTAAGCCCCACGTAATACGATTATTAAACGAGTATGCTCTACGTTGGAAACTCATGGTGACAACGCGTAGGAAATCGAATTTACGTCGGGAAGGAGACGCGAAGGAAGCAAGCGCGTATCTCATAATTTATTTCACATCTCGAGAGAGTTTCGATATCACTTGATGAATAGGCAATATTATCAATATGACGTTAAGATATTTTTTTGTAAATGTAGATACCACTCGTTTAGTGCATCATAAAATGAAGTATAACTTTGACCAAAAATCGGAATAACTTGGTTCAAATTTTGATAATGCCCGAACAACATACATCTTGTTTTAAAAAAAGACGTCTTACATTCTAATTTTGACATCCATGTTGTCCGGACATTGTCAAAATTTAGGTCAAAGTTATTCTGAGAGATTTTGAACCAAAGTAATTTAATTTCAACGTATTCAATTAGATCGAAGAGTGCCTTTCATCTATTAACGCTACTGAAAAATAAAACGAAATGGTTAGTTTTACAAATAATTGTTATAATGTTACATTGTATGATAACATTGTTGACAATCGTGTTTCTTTTCGTAACTATCGTAATTTTTACATGTTATAATTGAAGACCCCGCGGCAAAGCAGTGAGCTACGTTTTGAAAAAAATACAGAAAGTAAACTTTAAAGTTGAAAAATGGGAAAATATATTTATTTTTGCTTGGGAAAAAACAGGTTGCACATCATGAATGAGGATATCACGAGAAGAATAAAATTTGTCTATATTGTGAGTTAACCAATTGTTGCAATAAGGGAAGCATCTTACATAGAGATTTATATGCTTTTAATTCGCTCAAGATACTTACTTTCAATACACTTGACAGGTTCACAAATTCACGTAATCTAATCTCTGTCCACAGTCTCATATTCATCAGCGAATATCGCGGATATTGTGGAAGTACGGTAGCATACGTATGGTCAATGGAGACTGGAGAGAAGTTTAACATCATGTAGAAGGATAACTTGGGGAAGGCAATCTAACTATCTCGCGCACGTACGGCGGTGTAACTGAAGTACGTAGTTAGCGTTTCCAACATGTACTGAAGTCTGCTTGAGAAATACTTTCCTCACTGTGTAGCCGGGATATCTGTCTTCCCATATCGCGGCGAAATATTTCTACAATCCGTATTTGTACTAATATATCAACGAGAAATTAAAAATAATCCATGCGTTTGTGGTAGTATAAATTAATATGAATTTTTAAACAAATTTATATCGCATCTACTAGTAATTTGTGTTAACGATATTGTTCTTTAAATTTTATGAATCTTACTACTAACAGACATTTTGAATATTATTATTTTTAACAGCATTCTATAAACCGTATTGTCTAAATGATAATAAAACAATACTATAAATATAAAAATATGTATCAGAATAAATTAAATATCATTGTATGGAATAGAGCAGGTGGTCAATGTATTTCTAGCTATTCTTCTTGGCGAATATTGCATTGAATAGCTATTGCTTCTCTTCTCCGATATCTGTTGAGGAACAAGGCTGATAGGTGTGGAATATCGTAAAATTTGCATATTGAAGGCATCGCAATTTCTTATCAGGCTGCTGAGAATCCAGTATCATTGTCGGCTGCGTTCATTTGAATTTCTCTTAGCTCAAAGAATGTGCTTAGCAGTAATGTTATACATTTCTAAGTAACACGGTGATATTTATTAGCGCTGTATTAGCGATTCTAAAATATCTCATTTGGCAATAATAAAATTCGATTTTATTATAAGTTAAAATGTGCAAAGAGAAATCTAGATAGCTATTCATATAAAACATTTATATTATTCATATTTGATCAACCTTCCGAGAAAAAAGTTAAATTGAATTTTTTTCTCTTTACTATATCTATTATTCATCTATTGTCTGCAAATAAAACTTGTATCGCTTTATTTGATTTATTAACAAATTTGTATTATTTAATTTCGTTAATACAATTACGTGCCATAAAAGAGTGTTTTTGTAAAGGTAAGAGTTTTTATGAACTTGCCTAACATTATATCGTATGCAAAAGAAATCAGATGATAAAAATAATTCTGCATATGAAGGACATTTTGCAATTTTCCTGTCGCTGAACTATTTTAATTTTAATTTGAACGTAATTAAAGACGGTGCTTCGACTCGACTTGAGGCACGACGTTTTAATCTCGCGGTTTGATTACACGACGCAAACGTTTCTATAAAATAAATAACACGACCGTCGTACTTGCGGCGGACCCTTCTCGCAGCTGTTTTATTATGCATTCGCGCGTATTTACATGCCCCATTCATAACTAAAAAATCTTGAGGAATGAACCATTCATAATTCAGCTCGTCCTCCGGAGTTCAGGATCCATAATCATTCGTCTTCTCATTTGAACCTCTCACCAATCAGACGATTCCTTCTTGTTGCATAAGAATTCGTTGTTCGATAACTAATTTACATTCGATTTCGCTTTACTAAAATGTCACGGAAGAGAGGACAGAGATTGTCTAAATAAATAAAATAACCTTCGAAACTCCGGCATTCTTCTCGCCATCGACCTTTTACCCGCCGAGTTCAATGACACGACGTTCCCCGAGGATGCACGAATATAAAAATTGTAAATCGTTGAATATGGACGGACTTGTGTATCCGGCAAGAATAATTCTGCATCACTGTCGGTCTCGGAACTTCCGTCTCGGTCATCGTGAGTTATGCATCCAGGAGGATATAACCGAGGAAGATATGGTCTGAGATATAACCGATGAAGCATGTGTACCGGTTTCTTCATTAATGGTAATGATCGCGCAGTCCACGGGAAAGCTCGCGAAAGAGAACGCGACGATTTGTATTCAGAACGCGGAATACGGCGAAAGCCAAGAATTGAAGCGGGGGTAGACCGCGGTGGAATCGCGAAATAAACCCCTTCGCGCAGAGGTAGCCGCGATGCGGTGTAGTAAAAGAGGAGAGGGTGGCGCGCAGCCTCGCGCTCCAGTTCGACTTCCGACAATAAAAGAGAGTTAAGACCATGCACCGTGAGCCAGTGTATCGAACCGATCCAAACGCTGTTCTTGCAATCTAGTATCTGAACCGATCCTACGAAACCAATGGAATTAGGGGATAGAACATTTTCTTTCTTCTCCAAGAGTCGCTGAACGGTTAAATGTATACATTTTCCTAAATAACACGGAATTAAAATAACAGAATTATCATCTACGTGGAATACGAATCCTAACGTTGCAAATGTAAAAATACCGCATGATGAGTTTCATTATTATTATGCATAAATAGATTGTTACATATATAGAGAGCAAAAAGTTCTCGTCACACACAAAGGAAATATGTTTTTAAAAAATAAAATTTATTTAAAAAATAAACATTAATTAGCTATATACTAACAAAGAATAAAATAACGTGTTTGTATATTTGTTAAAATTATTTTACCTAAAAAGATGCCATAATTAAAATATATTTTCTTGATAAATAAAAAGTTGTATTATTGTGGCGCACAAAAAGTATTCGCACAAATTTAACCTTCTACGAATCAGGACACGTGAAGTTCTTTAATTTTCATTAGAAAATAACGTATTCATTATACAAACTTGCTAATTGATGTTTATTTTCCACAAATAAGGCTTTTTTTATAAAAATTTTCTCTATATAATATTTTTTCCATTTACTGTATAGGAAAATTATACTTCTCCCGTCATATAAACAATTAGTACATTGAATAGCTGCATTTAGCAAAAAAAGCAGCTTTATAATTATTATTACAAAATTCTTTAATACGATTTGTTTACACATCTAGATTCGTGAGGAATTAAGAATAAAAACCAATCATATTAAAGAATTTGACAACAGTTGCAAAAACTGCTTTTTCTGCTAAATGCAGCCAATGTTTCGACTACTAAATTTCTGTATGCAAAGAGCTGCACGATTGCGCATTCCATTATTTTATCATCACAAAATCATATTAATTATTATGCTATATATGCCTATAATTATAGTATAATTTATATTTCATTGTATATTCGCTAAGCATTAAAGAGAGACTATTCATCACGCTCGTCACGAAAGAATATGGTCGTACGATTTCGCGAAGCTTCCACAAAAACGCTTAAGTTGCGGTAATTGCGAGGTCTTCTTCAAATGATTATTGTGATTTAGGTAGAGTAAATCTTTCGTTTATTCGCCAAGCGGATTCAGCTCGTGTCTTTGTTCTACATCCCGAACCCTGAATTCCCGATGAGCCGTTCGAGCGTCGAGGAAGTCGATCTTGTTCCGTCGCTTCGTATAATCAAGGGAGATTGGGAAAGGATTATTTCTATAACTCTGTGTTCTGCCGAGCAGAACAAACTACTAGATAGTATCTTCTTGCTATTTGCAAAACGTGGATGAATCTACGTAATCCGAGCGAATCATTCGTTCAATAACAGAATTTAATTAATTTTAATGGCACGATCGTCGGTTGCGCAATTGTAAATTGCTTGAATAACACGCTTCTTCCTTTTGTTGTGCCTAATTGGTTATGCATGCTCTCTCTCTGAGTAGATTATGTTCTTGAGTTATTGCGAGATAGTCGTCTGAATATGTGCTTTACACGAAAATGTGTGTGCCTGTTTGTGTTTATAGAATCGCTTTAGTTTATATGTGCTTAAGTCTGTAAAATAAGTATGCTACATTAAATACATAAAATATAATAATATAATAATAATATAATAATATAATAATGTAATTATATAACGTACAATAATGACGAGAAATCTATTGTTATTATTTCTTTTTTCAGAATCCAGAAAAATATGTCTTAGTTAATTCTTAAGTAAATTCACAAAGTTGAATTCTTACACATTTATATTAGTAATGTGTAAACATAAAAATAAATCATAAAGTCGACATAAAAAACAAATTCTTTAATAATAAATATAATTACAAAAATTTACAAAGACATTAAATAATTATTTTATCAATAGATATATGATATTTTTTTATTGTATTTATAAAATAAATATGATCAAAATATTCTCTTACAAATTTGTATTAATATATTTTATAAATTTGCAAATAGAAGAAATTCAATACAACATATAACAAATATGTACATGTATGGGAGAAAGAGAGAAAGAGAGAGAGAGAGAGAGAGAGAGAGAGAGAGAGAGAGAGGAAGGAGAGAGATTTTTTTAATCAATACGTCAACGCGTTAAATGCAAGATAAAATTGACAGGATTGAGAAAGCTACCTTGTAAAAATAATTAGTTACAGTTACAGTTTTCTTTTTCAAAAAATAACCATTATTGATTAAGAGTTACTAATTTTAAAAAATAATACGTTACAACAGTTTATTTAAAAATAATGAGTCGTTACTTATCAGTTATTATTCTATTCATTTTTTGTAATTATTTGCATTGCTATTTTAAATATAAGAATCTTATACACATTTCTAATTAAATAAATATTTAAATAAATATTACTAAATAATTTTATTTATTAAACATTCGACTATATATATATATATTAGGTGTTGGAATTAATTCGTAGCGTTTTTAATGAAAGAATGTTATTTATTTCACATGAGCATTAAAAAATACATTAATGAAAGTACTTCCCATCACTTATAAAACGCTACGAATTAATTCCAACACCTAATATATAATATTCATAATAAATTAATATATGTATATTACAATCAAAATTATGGAATCAATATTAAGACGCGTTTAAACACGAACAAAATCCTAGCTTAATTCTTAATACAGACATTTACAGAGAGTGATGATCATCGGAGAGGGATAAAGATATATATTTCATTCGCAAGAAATAATCACTGATTCACTGAACTTTATTTTGGTTAGCTTATATATTAACGAATAAGTGTGATATAAATTAAGTAACTATAAAAATAATTATTACTAGTTACAAAAAATGTAATATTCTCAAATATGAAAAAATTTAAATTTATGATCATGTATTGGTACTATATGTGTTTTAAATAAATATACATTTATTTTTATTTCATTTAAATAGACTTATTTAAAAAAAAAAATATTCTTGCTAATATTATTTATCGTCTACATGACATAATTAAAAATCATTAAAATGTACAATTAAATAATTTAAAATAATCAACTATGTGGAAAGTATCACAAATTTCCTTATGCCTAACGACAGTATCGCTACGTCTGCTACTTCTACGAGAAGTTCTGCGTATTTTTAGAGAACGCAGTCCGCGAGCGAGATGTGCAAACTACGAGTTTATTTTCGGTGGAAATCCTACATGTTGCGGGGCAGTATCCGATCAGCTTAAAAAAACGCGCGTATGTGTTGCGTGGATTTTTCAAGGCCACAGAAAAAGCTTTTCGGGATCATTGTATTGTTTGTCGCGTTTTCGGAATTTTGTCAAAACTCGGACTCACGCTCTGACTCACTCAACGAAGAAGAGTCACGCACTGCCACAGAGGCAGCGCCTGGTCATCGCTACATAGTCCATACCCTCTCACGGGATTAGTCAAATCCAAAAATAATACCGAACATGCACCGCGATGCAAATGGACATGGCGATGTAAATCAGACGTTTTAAGATCTCTTGAATTTAAGATCCAGCATAACGGGGTTGTTCTATCGAGCATAGCTAGCGCTTAGAATTATTACGAAAATAAATACGATTGTGAATACCGTGTAGTGCAAACACAGCGTCTGTTAGAAAACGATGTTTATTCAACGCGTTGAAGATCTCACTACCTATTAATATGCTACATTATAAAAATAAAGAAACTAAATATATATATATATACCTTTAGTAAGCTATAAAGCTTGTGAAATACGATACAAAAATAATTTCGTGTTGACCTCTTTTGTGTAATTCTAAGAATTATTAAATCATACATTTAACTAAGTAATGAACAAAGATTTTACTAAATACGAGAGAAACGCTACATCTAAGTTAAACTTAGATGTTAAACTAATACATATATATGTATTCTTTAAATGAATTTTTCTCAGAAATACAACTGTGCGATTACTTTTAACACAATCAATCTGAAATATTTAATAATCTCCCTATATATTTTAACAAGAAACATCTTAAAACCTATAAAGAAGACTTATATTTAACGAATAAGTTAAACACACAATAGCTTATGTTGTATAATTATTTTGATCAATATATGATATTGCTAACATATCACATATTACTAAGTTCCTAAGATAAGCCAGATCATTCATCATTCTCGCCGCGCCCGCCCGCATTTTTCCATTAGTCCAAATATTTCAGACGCAGCCGTTGTTAAAATATTAAAACGGAAACTATGCGCTGCGCGCAGAATTGCATATCACTTTCAATCGGAAACATTTCAACGTCAACTAAAACCCGAGGCAACCACACAATGGTATTTTTTTCACGAAGCCGCATTAAAAAAGCGCGCACGTTAGCCCGTATTTCTCTGTTTTGATTTTGGCCGGTGGCGCGCGGTGTGCAAAGTGGACTTGAAAATAACCCCGCCACGAGAGAGAGACCACCCGATCTATTAATAGTTTACCGACATGAGTATCTTTGTCGACGGTTCGGCATCGACTACGGGCGATTCGGCCGCAAAATTCGCCGATATACAGTCCGCGCGTGTGCACGCATATGTCGTTGCCTGATTCCCGAAGAGACGTCGTCGTCGCGATGCAGCTGACACCTCCGTTCGTTGAAGTCTGCAATGGACGATTCTCGACACGGATGAATTAGGAGCTGCCAGCTAAATACGAGAGAACGAAGATCGGATGAGAAGAAGAGCGAGAGGAAGAGGGTTCTGCGACGAAAATGTCTATTCGGCGTTGACATGACTGTCGTTGGGAGAATCTCCGATTGCTCCGTCGAAATTTTTGGCGTTCGTGTATAGCAGAAACTGGAAGGAACTTAAAACCACGTTTCGGGTGAATCTAAATAAAGAACTATGCAGCGTGGCGGCTGAGGCGGGGCGCGGTGCCTCGGAATATGTGAGAGAGTGAGTAAGAATGGTACAGCAAACCGCATACAGTAACGAGACGAGCGCATCCCTCAATGGAGTACCGAACGGCGACCGCAGAGGAAGAACGTCCGGTCTCATCGACGGTGTGGTAGCGCGTAGTGCTGTCGATGGTGAAACGACTTCCCTGACACGCGGTAGCGGCGGAGGTAACAGCGGCCGGTTTTCCCTGTTCAAGTGGTTCAAGCGAAATAGAGATTCAACCGTGGAGAAACGACGGAGAACGAGCGCGAGGCCGGACGATGATGGCGTCGTCCGACGACGTAGCAGCATCTACTCCAGCGTAGATAGCGTAAATACCTTTTACAGTACTACCACGGTCCGCAGTTTCGCATTTCACACGGGAACTCTGGGCCGTTGCAACGTGCTGTCTTTGGATATACTCAAGCAAGCAGCTGAAGTAGGTCCGTTCGCTGCCGGAGCCTCGAAAGTATACTTGGGTAATAAAGAAAACAACGCGTCGTCGGCCGCCGCCTGTACGTTACCGATTAATGTACACTCTAGGAGACAAGATATCACCTCCAGGTACTCTTTGCAACCAACGACCTTCAGCTCGTGTGGGAACTTCCTGACACCTGGAAAAAATTTATCGGATTCGTCGAGAAAATTTGAGAGCGCGAGAGTCAATGGGTCTACACGACGACGGGTCCACGTAAAGGGAAAACGGAAAGCACCCAATCCTCCCGACGCGGTGGTGAAGATCGTGGAGGTCAATGCACGCGAAACACCGCCAAGGAACAGCAATAGACGCAAACGACGGGCGCCGCGACCTCCTGAGAAAGTGACTGTGGAACAGTCAAAGCTTGTCACCGATGGCGACGGCATGGAAGTAGAAGTGCGGAAGGATGTCGATGAAGGGCAATCGATCAGTAACGATACACTAATCCTTCAGGGTGGTATGCTGCTGTCAAAGAAGGAAGTTTGCGGCAGTCCAAAAGCCGCGAAAAACAACAACAGTGACGCGGAAGCGTCCAACGTGACGGTCCTGCAAGAAAGAGCACAGAGTCCAATTAGTACCCTGAACATGCCTCGACCTTGGTACAAGCGTAGCGTATTCGAGCACTCTCGCGACTCCGGATCATCCAAGAGAGGCGCCGTCTTTCGCAGCCCTATGACATCTGCTGAAATGAAGGAGGAGTATGTCGGAACAAGTATAAATTCTTCTCCAAGTTATTCCATTGACGCTTCCCTGTCAAGGCTAAATTTTTTTCATCGCGGCGAGCGGCAAAGTGACGACAGGAAACGACAGGAGGCTAAACGAAAATCCGGCTTGTCTATTCTAACGAACATCAGCGAGCTGGATAAAGAAGCGGCGGCGATTGTACAGGAAGAGCAGGCTCGAGCACGGGCGTCAATGTTGTTGAAGACGTCAAAATTTGCTGAAGATTTCGAAAAGAGGAATGACGTCAACGAAGAACTAGTTCAGGACATGGTCACCTCGGCGATTGAGAGTTCATCGCCTAGACGAGGCACGCGCGCGTTAATCTCAAAATTCAATGCCATCAGCAATATCACTAAAGTCACGGTCAACGCTAATTTCTTTGCTAAAAGGGATCAACCAGGTTATAAGTTTGATCGCGATGCAACAAGAAACGACAGATTCGAACAAATCGGAGATTGGAGAAATCAAAGATTCTCGGTGCAACAAGATCTCGGCCAAAGCGTTCGCGTTGATAAAGATATTTCCAGGTACTTCTTGCCGCAACAGAGATCATCGAAGAATAGAACTGAATCAACGAACACGGATGTAAAGTCAGTAGACATCAAAATTACTTCTAGCAAGGAACAAAATGATCAGCTGATGAAGGACGCATCCAGTAGAATATCATTTTTACAAAGTCAACTCGCTGCGAATCGCGAGAATGAGTCTTTAACTGTTCAGAAAGATATCGCGTTTCCGGAAGAAAAGATTAGATCGCGGCAGGAAATTGCCAAAGAAACGAAGGACAAAGAATCACCGAAATTGAATACTGAAACAAGAAGAAAATTTCTACTTTCTCGTACTACTCGTAACTTACCTGAAAGTACAGAAACCGCGTTAGATCCCTTCAGAGAAAAGGCGGAAGGGGAAAAGGAATTTTCGGACATTTTCAACGAGATCGACCGACAGCTGCGTTCTAGAGAATTCAAACTCATCGAACGGAGATCAGTAGCCGAATCTGACAATGTCAGAGACAAAGTTCCAGGGGATGAAGCTGTATCGAGTAAAGTGGCCAAAGTACTCGATATCCTAGTGGAAGCCGAGAAGGATGGTAAAACGAGATTGACGATACAGCCGGAAAGATCGATGCAAGACAAGGGAACGTCGCGTTTGATTGATTCAGATCAGAAGGCAAAGTCCAGTAAGACAAAATTAACCGCTCTCAATACTGTCGAGGACCCAATTACTGCGGATTTGAAGGAGATGCTGAAGGAGATGAAACACTCGTTACCGAAACGGCCCAAATCGAAGAAGATTGTGTCAAACGATGTTCTCGAAAAGGTTGAGAAGCGCTCGCCCGTACCTACAAACAAGACCTCCTACATTGCTACGACGAGGATAGCGACAACGTCAAATGATTACGAAACAGATAAGCAAAAGGTATCCTCGTCAGCGCAAACCAGTGGAAACATCCGTAGATTAAATCAACCTTCCACTTCCGCCGAGCGACCGTCTACATCGGGATGGAAACATGAGAACGTACTCTACAAAACTTCCGGCAAGGGTTCGGTTCTTGTGAAGAATACTTTCCAACTGATACGACCACGCGATTTCGCCGAGATAGAAGCTATGAAGACCACGAAGGAGGTATACAAGGAAAACGCTTATGCCAATGTGATAGAACCATCGCTATACGCAAATACTCACGTTCCTCCCATATCGCCAAAACAACAACCGGATCCGACGACATCTAAAGATATTTTGCAAAGTAATCATCCTGAAGAGCAATCCAATATTGCAGACGAGAGTAAGATCATGTTGAACAATGATGAGCTTACAAATAAAGGTAATTTCGCAGCTTATATTTGCTAAAATAATAGTTTTGTAAAAAAACTATCTATTTAGAACAAAATACCTATTTCAACTAATCGATTCAAATAAGGAAAATTAAGAAAATGAAAAAAATATGCGAATAAATAATCTCTATTAAATTTACTTTTAAAAGAAATCTATTTTGGAAATTTTCTTTTGAAAGTTTCAAAAGAATAAACTGTTTCTAATTAATTTTCTTTGATTATTTTTTTTTAATTATAGAAAAAATTCTACAATATGACTATTGTTGCAGACGATAATTCAACAGCGAGAAACATGAATACTCTGGCCATAAATCGATTACTGAGAAAACTGGAAGGGGCCATCGCGTCGGGTCATCATCAGCAAGCGGCGGGATTAGCGAAGGAATTGGCAAGACTCAAAATCCATTGTTCCGTGATACGACAGCGTTCGGCGGCGCGTTTGAAGGATCAGTCGATTAAAGTCAATATGTATATCGAAGATAAACTCGCTCACCAAGGGCCCATACCACTTCAGGTAAGTAACCGATACTGACGGTTGCTCGATATGCAAACAAAACGTTTCATGGACCGGGCTGTGATAACAGTTGCCGACGAGAATGACGATAGCCGAGCTGAAGACAAAGATACATACGGAGTTTGAGATACCCACGAACGTGCAGCGATGGATCATTGGGAAAAACTTGGCTGATCACGACGAAGCCACTCTCGTCGAGTTACACGCAGTGGATGGTTCACCAGTATTTCTTTATCTCGTAGCACCCGGTAAATTTGATTCATTCGATTGAATATGACTTCTCAGTAACAAAAATCTATTCCGGCATTTTTTATTTTAAAAAATCCTTTATTCTAAACGTGAATGTAAAAATTTATTTTTTAAATAATTATAGATATATTTAATTATATATTTAATTATTAGTTATAAATGATGATATGTTGCAATATTATAGATAGTGTTGCATTGCATATCGACAATGCAGCACAAGTGAACAAGTCACAGCCAACAGAGGAAGTTTCTGAAGAATTAATACAAGATCCACCAATGGAAGTTTTGCAGACAATCGAAGAAAAGCAAGAAACCAAAGAAGTAGATAAAATAATATCGATAACAAATGAACATGAGGTAATGCATCGACGTGCTATTTCAAATGTAATAGCGTTTTCCACTGAGAGAACTAGCGAGAGAACACTAGTAATGAGTGCAACTTTATTATTCTACTGTGAAAACCAGTTCACATATTTTCAGTGTTTAACGTTCCACTGAAAAAATTTGCACTGAGTTCAATTTTTTCTTCACCGTCTTTAAAGTCAGTGGAGACCAGTGCAAGTTGAAATTGTGCTAATAAGGTATAATATTACGTTATGATATAATATTACACTATTCTAATTAATGTCATAACAACGCCATTATATTAGTTTTGAGGTTTCTAATAATAGCTACGCAATGACATTTTGACGTTTAAAACTCTTGAAATGTATAAAATTAATTTTTTTTTAATGTTTTAAATAGATAAATAAGTAATTTAAGTTTGAACATAGTCGTATATATTTTTATGTGTTATAAAATGGATATCAATAAAATGGATGTCTTATGAGAGAGATATGTTCCACTGAATCGTATATACTAAACTTGCACTATTACTGCACTAGTTTTCATTGAAATATAGTACGATGCGTGCCGCATCGGTTTTCTCAATGGAAAACGCTATTAGTTTTGTTTATTTAATTTATTAAATAATCGTGATGTTTTTAATTTTTATTTATTTATCTATTAGCTGCATATATTCAAAGATGAAGATATGTAATGTACGTTTTGTATGCTTATATACAACAATAGCAAGAAACAGCGGAGACGAACATGTCGGAAGACATCAAGATAGGACGATACGAGGAATTGATATCGTTGGAGAATTGGGATGTCATTCCAAATTCCGAGCCAATCGAGTGTCCAATATGCTTCGTTACATATGGTCCACGAGAAGGTGTAATTCTAAGGGATTGTTTACACATGTTCTGCAGGTAGAACCCTTTAATCTTCACATCCCAGCTTTAATTACTGTTTAATCCGTTAAGAACAGAAATCAATTTCAATAGCTGTATCGTGCTTTTGCATAGGTGCTTCCCCTGTACAAAGATATAATCTGCAATAGATCACTTTCGCTCATTGTAGCTGTTCACTAGACACAGAAATGTGAGAAATGACCATCAATAATTAGACGTCGAATTGATGTCAAAATTATCATATCGTTGTCAATTCGCTATCAATTCAATGAGTCATTTCTCTCTGAGGAATCACCTGTATTGATTCTAATTTATCCTAGCGAAATGTATTTAGCTAGTTCTAGCGGCTAGATAGATATGTGTTACTCTGTTACACAATAAATTGTAATGCATCACAGATATATTTATCTGTTCTATAATAAATCTGATTCATGCACATTAATAACGCTAGTATTGTATTTCCGCAAGACACTACGATCGTATGCATAAATATTCTAGATTTTATGTGGCAAACTTCACAAAAAAAAAAACGCGCGATGACTCAATTATATTTTTGTTTATTTATTAATTAAGACTAACATGAATTATTTTCCGCGTATAATGAATTTTCGTTGTATATTCAAAGGCCATGTATCGCCAATACGATCGCGTATTGCGAAGAAGCGGAAGTGAAATGTCCGTACAGAGATTCTGATTATACGTGTGAATCAACCCTTCAAGAACGTGAGATCAAGGCGGTAAGTTTTTGTTTAAGATTATCCGACCGAAGTTTTAATAAAGTTTGTGATGATTCTATTATTGTTTACCCTTAGCTCGTCGAGCCAGAAGTTTATCAGCAGCACCTCGCGAAGTCGATCGCGCAAGCTGAGAACAAGGCTGGAAACAAGGCTTTCCACTGCAAAACACCGGACTGTCCTGGTTGGTGCATTTACGACGATGACGTGAATAATTTTTTATGTCCTGTATGTGAAGCTAATAATTGTCTTACCTGTCAGGTGAGTGTTACTAATATCTATCGAAAAATGTAGAGATAAATTTAGGAAAATAATGGAATAATGGAAATGTACGATAGATATAAAAATATTACTGTTAATTGATATACGTGAAAACGATATGCGATATTAACAGTACATAATAAAATTCCACGTTTTATTTTCAGTATTAAAGATATTATATGTATGATGAATTTGAAAGGTTATTTTTAAAAATATATAGCACATAAATTCACAGCAAGAAAAATCTTTCTTTGTATTGTTTTGTTTCTCATATTTGTTTCTTCAATAGTTTTTCATTTTACTGTTTCTCATTTTAATTATGAGTACATAAAATATTGGCACAATACTGTTATTAAAATCGACATGATACTTAAAAAAAAATGTTTAAAAATTCTATACATCTCTTTTCTCTCATAGCATATTGCAGTACAGAATGCATTTAGCAAAACACATACTTAAAAATTAAATTCAGTAAACATCAATTAAAAGTAACATCAATGTTATAATTTAACATTCAACACTGTTAATCTTATGTGAGACATGTGTTACATAATATAGTATTTATATTATTGAGTGTGAAATTATAACATTGAGTCTACATTATTTGGTATTTACAAATAAAGATCAATTTATAAATATATTCTTTAAAATTTTATAGTGAGAATCTTAAAAAATTTTACTCTGAAATTTCATTCTTAAAGATTGAAAATTGAGTCACTTTTTTTCAAGATTCAATTTTCATATTTTTTGAGTAAGATTCTCCAAAGAATTTAGAAAATAAATTTTCAAGATAAAATAAAGAGCATATAAACTTTGATTTCAAAGGTTGTTCATACTGGGAAGAATTGCAAACAATATCAGCAAGAATTACAACTTTCGAAAGAAACTGACCAGGAATCTAGAAGGACAGCAGCAATGCTCAAAGAGATGGTCGATAGAGGAGAGGCACTTGCATGTCCCACATGTGCCGTTGTTCTTATGAAAAAATGGGGTTGCGACTGGTTAGTTTGTTCTATGTGCAAAACGGAGATATGTTGGGTGACCAGAGGACCGCGTTGGGGGCCAGGAGTACGTATATTAATTTATTTTCTGCAATTTATTAGGATCAGATCTTTTATAGATTCTAAGATTTGTTAAATATTAACGACATGTTTTATGATTTTATTGATCATTACTTGTCGCAGGGTAAAGGAGATACGTCCGGTGGTTGCAGATGTGGTGAAAACGGAGTTAAGTGTCATCCCCGTTGCAATTACTGCCACTAAAGAATTATAACTACAATAATAGGCAAATAGGAAGTTCATGGTGACAATAAGATGTTTTAGAAATGCTTTTATATTATATGCTTTCATATTGACACGATAATTCACAGACTCGATGAAACATGCGAAGATCTTTTATACGCACGTTTAGTATAAGCTCGAATCCCGATGAATCAGTATGTAATAGAAATTACAATATACGCTGCTTGCTCAATGATTGTAATCTTATCGTGACACCGTCCTTGATAGGATTGAAAGTAAGATTCTAATAAAAAGAGGAACACACCTAACTTTGTATCAATGTTTCTTATTTTTATCGCAAATACAAAGTGTAGGGAAATAAATCATACTTTACTTAAAGCTTTCGATAAATCTAATATATAATAAATTATCGATACAAGCAATTTTTTGCAATTATACAGGTACCGATTCTTTGTTCTCGTCGGAAGTTGTTTTATCTGTACCGATCTGTTTTAATCGAGCAACTAATGTGGACTGATGATGCGTGAGTTGTTGATTCAAGTTATTACCACCCGCACTTTGTAACACTTGAACAAGATGAACCCGCGCTGATGTAAGATCCATTTTACCGTATTTCAAAAAGTCCTTCTTATCCAGCACTTGTCCCTCCAGTATACCCGCTATAAAAAAAATAGATAAATTTAGTATCATTTATTTTAGCGCTTTTTAAAATTACTTACCTAATAAAATAACTTGTGGAAACTTTTTAATAATTTTTTCAAAGCCAGCAACATTTGTGTCAGAACCAAATACAATGCAGAATTGCGACGAATATAAGGGCATTGTTGCCGTATAAGGTGAATCTGTCAATGCTAATTTCATAATCGTATTGCTATATCGTTTGTAGTACATGTTTAATTTCTTTAATGGAACTGCTAGCTCAAACGCATCCTCTGATGTCATAGAATTCTGATGGCAAATGGCAATCATTTTGGAATTGTCAAACCAATTGCGGACCTCACGTGCTATTATTCTTTGGTAAGGATTATATTCTATCTCTTCCTTCTTTTTCGCAGTTCTTGCGTTGTAACATAATTCTTCTAATTTCTTAGTTTCATTTTTGATCGGGTAAAAAGGTGTCAAAAATTCGTTCACCAATGCTCTGAAATAATGCGGCTTTTTGGGTTTTTGTATATTAATTTTGCTTCGAAAACGCTTCTGCTGATAAAGGATTGTGTTTGGAGTAATCTGAAATGCTGAAACACATAATAAAGCAATATTGTTAAATTATTACAAAAAATTAACTACAAAAAAAGAAAGTCGATCAATTAAAAATTTATACCTACCACCATAATTTCTTCTGACTTTTTGCAATATTTATTCTCGATGTTAATTGATGTTTTGTTATGAATTGAAGATACTACCGGTACAGTTAAATCGATGAGAACGATGAGAAAATGTATTTCGGAAGTTTGAACCGATTTAGCAAAAGAATATAATTCCTCTTTTGGAACTATTAATTATTTAATTCTGGTGTCATATAAATTACATGTATAATGTTTATATCGTAGTAAGTACATGATCCGTATCAATTAAAGACAAGTACAAAATCATATATATACAGAATTATTTACTTTCTTTTAATGATATAAGGCACTTTGGAACAGATCGTATATATATATATATAGATAAAATATATATTTATATATATGCAAAATGTGTATATATTTGCAGATGCACGATAATGTGTATATATATATATATGTATATATATATATATATATATATATATATATATATATAATTTACTTATGAAAATTTATTTTGCATATTTTCATTGTATTTATGCGATGTAACTGATCCTGCCGCTGCAGTAATTACTAGTTTCGTGCCTCGCTTCTATGCTATCTCCAAAATTAAGTGATTTCCTATTTCTGTTCAATCGAAGTATCGATCGAAGGCCGTTTTTCTTTCGCTTATATCGGTCATCCAATGCTGAATTAAGAGAAGCTTGCTTTACATCTCCGCGACTATTTGAAAAACCTTCTCGCTCGTCTTTGATATTATTGCTGCTTGTAACTTCATCATGTACATCGTCTACGAGCCAATGTTTTTTCGGCGAAAGAAACTTATTATTGCATCCGGGTATAGTATACATATATTCCGATTGAGCAACATCAACAGATTTTTCATGGTGTCTCACATTGTTGTCGGCACTTGTATTTCCAGCTAAGGCCCCTTTACTTGAATGTTTCTCAAAATTATTCGACTTGCTACTCCTCTTCGAATAATCTCCCAAATCGCTCGAGTGATTGCTTGTTTGGCTAGTTGATTTCTGATTGACTTGATCAGCGTTCTTATTTTCTCTGTTTTCACGCAACTTTTTGTTTCTTTTATAGGTATCTGTGTTTTTAGCGTCGAGTGCTGCGTGTCGTTTCTCAGACATGCTCTGTCTGCCAAGAGCATCACGAGAAAACTTATTTGACGAAGAATTTAATTCTTCCAAAGATAACTGGCTGTCGTACGTAGGATCTCCGGAATATTGGCTGTCTTTATCCTCGGCATTTCGTTTGGCGTCATTTCCTTGAGAGCTATCGTTGTTAGATTCTTCTAGCAATACTGCTTCAACCCGATCATCGCGCGTTCCTATAATTTTTTTTACATTATTAATAGGTTCTATCCATGTCTTATTGGTAGCAAGACAATAACTTTCATTTCTTAAACTACTCTTGTTATATTGCTCCGTTAATCTATCAATGACAGGATTCCATGGCGAAGCTGTCACGCAAGATAATAATCCACCGTTATCCAATACATCGGTTTGAGAATTTAAAGTGTTTTTCTCTTTGACTATGCCGTCATTCATTTTCGTAGAATCTGATATGTATATGCTACTAACAGATTCTGGCTTACGGTGAGATTGTAAATTATCTACAGTATTTTTCTCACTTGTATCATACGATGATACCCTCCTAGCTATTATAAGATTAATCACACCAGTTACTGAGCTGTCTGTGTTAAGCATCGCCCTCCTTAAAGTCTCCATTGCTTCAGAATTAGATAATCCCAACAAAGATACGCCGTTAACTCTGAGCAATTGATCATTGGTCCGCAAACGACCGTCCCTGGATGCTGCACCTCCATGGATAACACTTTTTATAAAAATACCTAAATCCATGTTAGTGTTATCATCAGAACTGTTGGTTTTGCCTTTAACACTAACACCTAAACCAGCCTTCTCGGAATCATGTACTGGTATATCTAAATTCATTATCACACGATTCTTCCGTGGAGATAAAACAATATCTTCAGAGGACTTGATTGGTTTATATGTGCACTTCTCGTAATTGTGAGTGCTCACTTTATCTTGTACGTCATTCTTTTTCGCTGGTGATCTATTTAATGCGTTCCAATATTTTGAATTATCCATTATTTCAGCAGTTGGGGGAGCAGATATCGCAATACCCTGAGAATCTGGAATGTTTGAAGAAATTTCCTCTTGACGCGATACTACCATCCTTACTTTACCACCAGCAGGAATACTTCTGAGCAATGACACGACTTCTGCTTGGCTTTTGCCCGTCATCTCCTTATTATTTACTTCTAGCAACCTATCACCCGATCTCAATCTGCCATCTTCTACCGCAGCACCTTTTGGTAATATATTTTTAATATATATAGGACAATGTCCTCCAGCAGGATTATCACGTGTAGTAACACTAAATCCTAAACCGTTACCTCCTTTTACTAATTCTATTTCTATCATTCGTCCAATTTTCCTAGTGTTCGCAGTCTGTAAAAGATTATAGTTGCTGCATTGAAGTCTCTTGATATTCTCATCACCTTCGGTTTTCTCCGATCCGCCACTGGTATTCCCATGGTTTTTATGCAAAGATTTTTCGTTCCTCGCTCTCTTCTTATGTTTAACAACGGAAATTTGTAAACAGGGATCATTCATGCATGTTCTAAAAATATCTTGGACCTTTGGAAATGGTATATGCAACAAATTATGACCATTTATTTTTATAATATTATCATGTAAATCAATTTGTCCGTCTCTGGCGATACGACCATTTGGTTCGATACCTTCGACTCTAAGTCCTTGATCATTGCCTAATAAGTCATAACATGGCACCACATGGAGCCCCAGTGGCCCTGCTTCATTTTTTATCACTATTTCTCGCACCTCTTGATTTCCAGATTCAATGTTATTGCCAAATTCATACGAAGCTTTAGAATCTTGACCTAAAGGTTCCCTACGTCGAGACTCTCTTGGTAGAGATTGAGCAGAATACGTTGTGAGAGAAGGTTCTCTCGTTGACAATGCGTGCATTGACAAACGCTTGGCACTTTCTCTCTTAATACTACTAGACACAGAGGAATGGACATCGATTGGATAAGCTTGCTCCTTGACATCTCTATGGAAGAAGTCAGGACTGTTGGTGCCAACCGAACTTGCACCATCTCCACCTACGTGATTGACATCGGAGCTGGCAAAGTGAGCTACGATCTGCTCTCTATCATCGGCTACATCACACAATCTGTCATCCGGATCCAACAAGCCACCTCCAGTCAACGAAGACAGACTATTAATGGTCAAGGTGTTATCATTTTTGCCAGTAGCTTTTTTGTATCTCAGGATGGCCTCATGCATTAGATCCTTGACCAGTAAACTTCCATCTCCGCATGGGACCACCACCCTGACGTTGTCGAAGCACACGGTTACCTTCATGCTCGCTCCAATATCATATTATATGAAGAAATGAGCACGCGCAGATGTGTGTAAAGATATATACGTACGAGAAATTACGCACGACGATTTACGCGACAATGGCGAAATTGCGTAAAAAAAAAAATGTATGTCCGTCGGCTCGTCGCCGAGACGCGCGTGTGCCGTCGCACGTGTTCCGGAATGTAGCGTGTCGCGGAATTGATATGAGTAACGCGATTATCGCGTGTTACTCGAGTCGCACCTCTCCATATCTCGAAGTATGATTCACATACGTAGCGCGTCGGCACGTTACGACCTTCAGTAGTGGAGCAATTAATCCGTAGGTCGAGCCGCCGACGCGACGGCTTGACGAGAACGTTCGCGAGTGTTGAAATCTTGGCAGGACAACCGATAAGGCGGACGCGTACGCCCAACTTTATCGCGACATCAAATATGCGGAATAGACGCACTCGCCATTATAACATTTCATTCCACCGTTCCGTCGTAATCAGCGTTTCACGCAGTCGAAACAACGGAATTGAACAAAATGGCGGCGCACATGATCAAACCATCTCCACCACCACCCTCAGATACCTCTAACGTGCCGAACGATTCCTCGATTCGAGAGCGATATGTGACCGTACTTGATAAACATCAGTATAGGTTATACGCACCTTTTTTCAGATACTGTGCCATTCTTGAGGAATGTGTTCTCACTCAGAGTCGTAATATTAATAAAAACAATAAGAAATTCGTTTCCCGTAAGTTACTGCGATATCATTTACATAGCACAGACTGAGCAGAAATGGTTCTAGTCCATCGTTTCTTGTTCGCGACATAACTATGTAATTGCGGGCTATTTATAGGCGCATTCGCAACGAGCGACAGTTGCTTCGACAGTTGCTTTTGTCCATTTAATAAAAAAGTAAGTATATAAATATACTCATATATAAATGATAGCAAATGGTTCGCAATATTTTTACGTCGATATATTTTATTAAGTAATTCTAAAATACTTATTTTTTATTTAATCTAATTTATCATCTTTTTAATAAAAATATTAGAAAAATTCAATAAATTACTATGATTTATTTAACTAGAGATCGACAATTGTATTAGCGCTTAGGCTAATTTACATGAAATGTGGCAAATTTAGAGGGGTGGCATTTTTGAAAAGAATTTCTAACAAATTAGCAATTTACATCGAGCTCGCTATATTATAGCGTCGCAGGCATCGTAAACGTACGACTTTAAAATTAACGCATTGGATTGGTTGACACAACTTGCGACTTGTGACGCCTACGATACAACCAGTGTAAATTCGGCTTAAGACTTGAACGGCTTGAGTAAGGATAGGCCTGTCCAATTCGAGTTCCAAAAGCTCTATTTTTGAACAAATACTTTGAATCTATATACTCAAAGAACAAATATCGCATAATAAAAATAGCAATTCCGTATACAATCGATCAATTACAGTCGAGAAACTGTTATTTTCGTATGCGAAAATTATTCGTATGTGCTCAAGAATAGGGCCTTTGATCTAAAACATAAAGCCATACGCAAAAAATTCAATATGAGTAAAATTTCATTGCAAAGTATTGAGTTAAAATTGGACAGGCCTGAATAAGGGCGATATCGATTTAATTGTATAGAGGCGGCATGAGTCTTAATTCAGCCCTGATTATGTCTAACAAAGTTATTATACATCTTCACATAGCATATTTCATTCTTAAGACGTTTGAAAGCTATAAGATCCAGTTCTGTGAACGTTTTTAAGAGTCTTTATGTTAGATTTAATTTATAACAAATAAGATTTTAACTCTAAAAAATAGTCCAGATTTGCTACCAATGATATTATAATTATATATCCAATTATCCAGAATAAATAAAGCTTTGTTTTTTGTATTGACATATATTTATCAAATGAATTATTAAAATATGCTAATTGGTAAATAAATATTCCACTAAATTACAATAAAAAGTACGCATTTATTTTAGTGATAGGTGGGGGTAGATCATTGTCGTCATCAGGTAACAGTAGAGAGTGACGACTCATCGTACACCTATCTGAACCTTACTCCATTTGAAACGTCAAACCATCGCAAAATTTCTAGTGTTTCACTCCGCAGTTTTTTCGTTACGTCATCAATATTGTTAGAGATTATAAGGAAACGAAATATACGAATATTCTCATATAATGAAGTGGTTTGCGGGAAGTATTAATGAGGCGGTTGCGACGTCAAAATCGAGGAAGGCAGTTTTCGTTGTATTCGTAGAAGGTATGTAATCCAAATTCTAGGTTAGATTTGACTCTAGTTTGATCCAATTCGAAGTTACCTTTTTAATCTAATACATATAAATATATATAACGTATGAATACATGAAATATGTGAAGTACACAAAATGAATACTTCATCAAATCAATCATATTTACACAAATTGAAACAGTTATATAAATATTAGTATAATGTTCTTTTAGGCAAAGATGACACATCAGTGCAACTTGCTCAAGCAATTGATGCTACAGAAGTCTCCTCCCGCCTGGAAGGAGAGCATTTTATAGCTATAAGATTAGAGAGTGGATCCGAAGCTTACAGATTCTTTGCGCAAATTTGTATCCTCTTATATAACATTTATATCTTTCTGCTTTAATGTGAAATTTATTAATTTATTATTATATAACATTTATCTTTTTGTTTTTAATATTATTTGTGTTTATCACATTTTAAAATTTTCCTTAAATTTAATAATCAGATCAATTAGTACCAGTACCATCCTTATTTTTCATTGGAGAAAATGGTACACCATTGGAAATTATTGCTGGTAGTGCAACTGCATCTGAATTAGCATCCAAAATTGATAATGTACTTACGAAGGCAGGGAAGAGTAATAAACAATCTTCATTAAACTTGATTGACGCAGAACAAAAAGCTACAGCTGCCAGTAGCAGCAGTAATAACAATGTTGTTGAGACTACATCTAATATAAATGATAATAATTCCAATTCAAATGCAGATTTAACTTCTGATACAACAGAGTCTGTTACACCAGTAGATAGTTCAAATAACGAAAACTATGTCACGGAAGATATAGCAAAATCTGCAACTTCATTAAACACAGGGAATCAAGACAATAATGAAGCGTCAGCAAAAATAAATGTTGAAACTAAACAAGATAATCAAAATAAGGAATTGACAGCTGAGGCATGTGAATTTATTTATCAAGGATATTTATATAATTTTGAGTGACAAATTATATCTGTTTAACATTTCTAGGAAAAGATTGAAAGAGCACGACAGTTAATTGAGCTCCAACGAAAACAACGACTAGATGAGGAGCAGAAAAAGGAACGTGAACGTGAAATTGAACGACGCAAGATGGGACGTGATGTGCAAAAAATGCGGCAAATGCAGCAAGAGTTAGAAATAAAGCAAGCTCATGAAGAAAGGATGCGAGAGAAGGCTGCAGAGGCTGCAGCTCGTGAAAAAGTCAGGCAACAAATCGCTCAAGATAAACTAGAACGAAAACAAAAGGAACTTGCTCTACAGGTTAATATCACTTTAATCATTTTAATCGTTAATGATTTTTTTATTTAATTAGAATTAATTAAAAGTTTCTTTTATTTTCTTCAACAGCAACAAATACAACAACCACAGAATCAAGAGCAACCTAAATATAATCCAACACCTAATAACGCCACAGTGACCAGAATTCAATTTAGATTACCATCCGGCAATTCTCATACAGGGCAATTTGAACCATCCGATACTTTGCGCATCTTACGCACCTACGTTACCGAAAATATTAATCTACCCTTCCGACAATTCGCCATGTCGACATCATTTCCTAGAAGAGAATTGACTAATGAGGAAAATGACAAAACTCTGTTGGAATTAGAATTGGTTCCGACCGCCGTTATTTTAATTCTTCCTTTGAAAAATGTAAATAAAATAAGATTTTTTTTAGTAAATTTATTATACTTTTAATTATATTCACTTTATATTTTCTTATATTTTTCCAGTCTAATGTCACGGCAGTGGTAACTTCAACTCAAGATGTTGGATTCTTCTCACGCTTCATATGGTCCTTTTTCACACCCGTTATTCGTATTTACAATTATATAGTAGGTTACTTTTCCGGCACTAACGGAGACGCGAATCAAAGTGGTGATACCAACAATGATTCCGTAGAAACAACAAACAACCCCGACAGAGCTATTTCACCAAATCGGCGAAATGTAGTTCAATCTTCGGGGTAGGTTTTTTCAATAAACACATGTTAAACAGTCTTGCATACACAAGCGATGATTATAAAGCTAAATGCATTTGCATTATATTTGAATATATTTAACAAAATTGTACATAAAATATGTAATTAATTTAATGTTTATTTCATGTATTAAATAAACATTCTATTCATGATACAGTTTGTTTAGAAGATACTTGGGTAATCAAGGAGGGACAACAATCAGAGCACAAGGGAATATACACAGACTACATTCAGGTGGGGATGATAATGATGAGAATAATACTTGGAACGGTAACTCTACGCAACAAATGTAAAGGAATACAAATCTCGCTCCAGTCACAGCAAGGAATAGCGTTGCAAGCAGTCGCTATTCAATCAGTTACTATTCTCGTTATATAAATCGTTATGTTGTAATTAATATTCAACACTTCTCACTTTTTGTTGTATAACGCTAAAACTTATCTGCAACATATTCTTTATTAATGCACAAGCATTAAGTTTTAACGAGCGAGTTTTATCATGGTAACACATGTTTGTCAGTAGCATTGCAAGAATGAATGTTTATTAATTAATATTTCACAATTAGCAATAATGTGAACATTATCTGAATTCTTATCGTAATATAACGTTTATTATAATGCTAAAATGTAACATCAATGCATTATAATAAATGATAATGTACATTTTATGAGAGAAAAGATCGTGGAAGTATTTAGCCACAAGTGATACATGGACCAAATACGAAAAGGTTCGTAAAAACTAACATGCAAATCACAGAGAATGTCTTAATTTTAGATATTTGAAATTTTAATGTCAGTTATTTTTATTATGAGAGAGAGAGAGAGAGAGAGAGAGAGAGAGAGAGAGAGAGAGAGTTTGATGAGATGATATAAGTTTGTTCTCCTTTTTCCTTTTTTTTAGATTTAAATCTTTTCAATCTCGGATAAAATAATGGAATGTTATCCGAGTATTGTTAAAGAAAAATAATGATTAGATTAATTATATTAATATTCAATTATACGAATATACTTTTTGTTGATATTAATAGTGTACAGATACACGGTCTGTGTCTTACGCGTGTAACACTTGCGCGTGACACTTCGCGTGAGGCTACTCTATTGATTTATTATTTTTTTCATTATATTTAATAGCATAATAGGAGTGTAATTATGAGTCAAGATAATTACATACAGTAGTCAAAATAACTAGATACCGGAATATATGTAAAAGTCTTTGTGAAAGTAATAATATAATTAGGGATGGTTATTTTTTCTGAAAATAATAATTGAACACAGGATATAAAGGATGCAGGTCTGTCTTAATGCCTAAGGAAATAAACAAAGGTTCATGGCATTATATGGTTTTTATTAAATTAAATCCTTTTGCGTGAACTTAACGAAATATGCACGTAATTCTAATATTTACGTATTGAACATGGCGTAATATCAACTTTATATATGTATAATATACATGTATGTGTGTGTATATATATATATATATATATATATACATATACATAATTAACATACATATAAGCGCGAATATAGCGAAGATTTTTCATGTGTTGAAACATGACTCCAAAAATATGTTCGAGGAACCCGTCGTTTCGAATCGTATATCATGCGACAGATGTGTTTAAGAGGAATGAAGATATATTTTAACTGTTGCACTTGCCACTTGCCAATTAAGCGTAAAATTAACAAACATTTTGGCTTACTAACCACCGCGAAGGTTTCAATTTTCTGAACGTGAAACGGCAATAGCCTATCAGAGTGGTACTATACATCGGTAACATGATCTTGCAGTCACACCCATTGACAGTTTCTAGAGAACTCTTTGTCCGCGTTTCAGAATATTCTTGCTTTAAATCAAATAATAAAATAGTTCTCGATTTTTGATCCAGGCAAATATTTTTAGAAATAATTTTATGTAAAAAAATTACTTCTTATCGTAATTAAAGAATTTAAATTATATTTTAGCTTTAAAATTATTTAAGATATAATGATTTATGCAATGAAATTGTAAGCAGGTTGTATTAACCATTATATTTTGAAAGAAATTTATATAATTTATTTTGTTATCTTTGTATATTGATTCGTCTTATGTATCATCATTAAAATAATTTCATTAATTATTCATCAATGAAGGAACAAATATATTAAATAGCGGTATGATAAATTCATGGATATTCATGTGACACCGCTTCTTAACGATGTCTAATAATACATCGAAGACCTAGTTTTTCGTATTTTAGGCAACGTACTCAAAATGATCTCTCATTATTATATACGATAATTTGTAAATGTGTGTTTTACGAGAAATGATTTTCACCAAAATAGTGATTTTAAAATGACATGAATGACACGAATTCATTAAACGTATTAAATATTATTATATATTATTGAATTATTTATTAGATAATAACATAGTTATTAAATATTTATGGATGATATATGGATAATCAATATATTTCTGTGAGTTTTACTTCTGCTATGCTTTAATTAAATAAATACGTAATTTTAAATTTATTTTAATATAATAATAATAATGTACAAAAGTATTTTTTTAAATTCAAGTCTAATTCAGCCATTGTTATTTAAATGTACTATACATAGTTTTGTAGTCAGAATCTATGATTCTCTTTTTTCTTTTTGTTAAATTATTAAGTTTTATAACTAAATTAATTTCGCATCGCATCTGCTATCTATCATGATTATTAAACGGCGTTTCCGTGGTAGTGACAGAAATTTATAGTCACCTCATTACCACCGTTTAGTGGTCGCTACCGTCTCGCGATACAAGATCATTAAAAGCTTCTTCCAGAAACGCACGTGTTTGCCAAGATCCGCCCAGAAGTTTGTGCGATTGGTCGACCTAGCGCTGACGTCGTGAGCACGTGGCTTTAGGGTACCGCCTCAAGGAACGAAGAATTTGACTTGAGTGCCAAAAAAATATTGTTGGACACCGTGAGTAACCCGACAAAACAGTCGTTGGTTTCGGCTCTAATCTTTCGAACACATTGAGGGAGGTACCAATGTAACTCCTTGGTGGTTTTTATCTTTTGATTATTGTTAGTATAATCTTTTTGATTATTGTTAGTATAATCGTTTTCTTATGTTTTCTTATATTTTAATTAAAATGTAAAAAAAAACATATATTAACTGATAAAGAGAATAAGTGAAACACCGAAATTGTGCAATTAAGTTTCAGTGAAGTTCTATCATCAATTGCCTGATTTTTGGGACGTCGATTAATTATAAGTATGTAGTGTAAAACATCTATAATGAACAGTAGCAGTAGAGGCTGTAGACACATCGGGAATAAGTTGGTTTTCCAGCCAGAAATGGTTGATCGATTAACGTCAAATCGATGCTGATTCAACGTCGCTCGACGTCAAATCAATGTTAATTCGACTGTAACTGAAGATATAATAGGGCGTAGAGTAGATTCGTAAGCAAAAGGGTTAAAATCTATTTCGCTTAGTATCGGACTTGTTCTACGCTCTATTACACCTCTAGCTACAAGCGATTGAGCGCTCAATATCAAATTAACGTCGACCAACATTGAATTAACATCGATTTGACGTTGAACGACGTTGAATCAGCATCGATTTGACGTTGATAGATCAACCATTTCTGGCTGGGCCGGAAAATCAGCTTATTCCCGACATGTCTACGGCCACTACAGCTACTGTTCATTGACAATTGTAGACAATGCTTAAAACGGATCTTTTTTTTTTAAGTGAGTGATATTAAGATTGATAAAAGGAATTTGAAAATGTAATCCTTGAAAAATTAATCTATCAGTTGTAGAATACATTTCAATGAGCGCGAAATATTTACTCGAGAATATCAAAAAGACGATTTTATGTTACTAGCAGAATATTCTGAGTGTTGTTTTGACAAAACGCGTTCAAGATGTCCGATGAAGAGATGAAAAAATCAGACTCGTCGAAGAAAACAAGCGATTCTGCGGAAAATCCGAGATTATGTTCTTTCAGCATTGAGAGATTACTAGCAAGACCGAGCAAGATAGATGAAGAAGAAAATAAATTCTCACAACAGACCGATTTGTCTTTACTTTGCCAAGAAAGTGAGTAATAATGAAATTGTTTTCTAATCTCTGTTAAAATTGGATGTTAATTATTTCTAGAAAGATAACAAATAGTTTATTTCTCTATATCGCTTTTATTCAACAAGTTCTTGAATTATTCTATTATTGTTAAAAAATGTCTTTATAATGTAATTTTTTAAAATTGTATTTTCTATCAAATATTATAAATCATTTATTACATATAATCATGGGGGAGGGGTTTAACCCCCCCCCTCCGAAATTTTTTACTAATTATTTCATTTTGAGATCTTGTTAGCGCACATCCTGATAGCACACATCCACTCACATTGATGCCTAATAATTTTTCAAGCTTTACTAATGAGAATATTTTATTTTGAATTGGCCAATTAAGCGATGTATTTTATTGAAATTTCTTTTTTATTTTTAGTTGTAAAAAATATACAACTTTAGTTTTGACTTTGTATGAGCTTTTGCTGTTACATAAAATATTTTTTTCTTTTCGTTATAAAATCATATAAGCAATTTTGTGTACTTCTGTTAGTTCTAGCATACAATAACAATATTAAAGAATTAAACATTTTGCTTGTAGTAGTTATATTATTTTTTAAATGTCTTTTAAAAAATAAGTAAAAATTACAATTTGATGTACAAAACGTAAATATAAATGACGTACGAAGAGACATTTCAAGTATAAAAATATCCAAATGGAATTCATTAATGTTAAAAATTGTTGCAAATCACAACAACAAAATTGATATATTGACTTTCTTTTCATTGTGTAATACCAATCCTTTTTTTTGTTGTCATTCCGATTGGTGCACAGTATATCCCGGATTGATAGAAAACTCTTTCGAAAAAAATTTCACGATACGTCCATGCATATAATGTGATATAAAGATCAATTTTTTGAATAAATGTTTGATTAATGATAATTTTTAATTTAATCAATATGTCTTGTTATTTACACTATTGAAGATAATTTTATGGCAGTGTGAATTTTTTAAATTTCAAATAGATTTTGTAAACAATCTTGATGTGACATAATCCGTGATAAGAAATAATTAATAATTAAATAAAATAACCACATTTGCAGGTAATGAATTGGAGACAAGAATGCTTGTTGCACCTGATTCATCCATGTCAATGGCGGAAGAAATCGAGCTCGACGATACCGACATGGTATGCTCGACATCTCCTGAACCAGAGATGTATTATGGTGAGTTTAATTAAGATCATTACGCTCTATTACATTTTCTAACAAAATCACATAAATATCTATAACGTAAAATATTCTATTTGAAAGTATTTTTCCTTTTCTGTTGCTTTAAATTAAAGTAAAAAGAGAATATTTTCTCAAGATACAAGGTGGCATTAATAATAAAAAAAAATAATTATAACTATAATTATAACTATATTCTAATTACATTTTTACATGTTTAAATCATTATTTAAGATCACAAAATTGATTAGGATCAACATTGAATTAGAAGTACTTTTTTGGCTTATTTATTATGATAGAATATATTCAAATGTCTAAATAAATAACGGAAATTTACGTTTAATTTACTAACGGAATTTATTTAATAACGGAATTACGTTTTATTTTTTAAGTATACGTTTTAAATAATTTGTTAAATATTCAATAGCATAGCATTTCATTACATGGATATATGCAAAGAGTAAATTTGCTTATATGAATTTAATGTCAAAACCAGAATTTGCATAGATGTAAAACACTTGTATTTATTTTATTAAATTACTTAATTACTTATCAAGTCCTTTTGTCAAAAAGATAAAATTATGGCAATATTTCAATTTTATAATTATTATTCAATTATTAGTCAAATAATTATCGCCTTTATTGCTTATTATACATTGAGAACATTGTTTAATGCACATATAATATATACGTATTTGTTTCGTTTAATCAGAAACCATATTCATTGGTGGCAAAAATTTTTAATCAGTTTTTAACAGTTAAATATTGATAATATGTCAGATGTATCATTTAATTAAATAATATCTGCGTATTACCGTAGTTACGCAAATTTAAAAATAATTTTATTTTAACAATTCTGAAGATAATCAAATTTATAAACATTATATTTTTTTCCAAGATTATAATATTTACAAATAATAATTATATAAATAATATAGTTGAGTAAGAAGTTTTTTAGAAGTTTCGATTCCAAAATAGAAGTTATTTCATGTTTAACAAAATACAAATAATGAGCAAGATTGTATTTGAAAAGCAAAATTTTATATAATTATTTAACATTAACAGTTGCCTATGTATCGTCAGAAAGTTTTTCCGAATTTTCATTCATGACATTTATTATCCATAAAATGTTAATGCTGTTAATAGGAAATAAAAATAGTTTTCTTAACTAATGATAGCGCAAGTATACATGTAGAATCTTCAAAGATTACTTCGAGTCTTTGAACTCGAATTGTACACCACCGGGACTGATTTTGCATCGACTGGCAACATTATTACGGATATTAGAGAAGCTAATTGTTATAAAATCTACATGAGACTTCTCTTGCGGTAACGAATCTGTAAAATCGCGCGGAGAGGACTGTCGCCTGTGAGTTTGATCCATTACTTCCTGCAGGCTCCACGCCTACTCAATGTTTCTGCTCTTCGTCCACTATTTATCTGTCTCCCCTGCTAATTCTGCCATGCAACAACTCTCTCTTATTTGCAGTTAAGTGTAAAAGAACGGTACTGGTTAATTAATCCATAATTAAAATCCCAATTAATAAAATTAATCCATAATTTTTCTGAAATATTATTTTCAAAATTGTATTTATAATCATTAGAATTGTTTACATTTTTATATTGTAACTTTATATAAACTTGAAAATCCAAGAAACGAAAACTTCTTTTAAGACATAATGGTTCATTTATTATTTCTATACACGGTTCATTATACTATACTACTATAATTTGTTTAGCAAATCTTCACATGAAATTATTTCCGAGAACAATTATTGCCAAAATACGGTCGCTAGAAACAACATTGCATTTAACGTATTTCAGTTATTCGACGTGGCATAATGGAGAACCAGTTTATGTTTTACGAATAATTAAATTGAGAGTCAAGCGACTTAATTCTGCGGCATCTCGTACACGCCTTCGAGGACCTCAACGACTAATTTCCATCCGAGGGCACGTAACCACATCGTGATTTACACACCGTAATGGCCGACGCGATAAATTCGAGATCTAAGGAGAGGACAATTCTCGTTTGCGCTGTTAAAACTGAGACATGTGGGACGTCGCGTCCAACTACAAAGCCGTCAACGTAAATCTTCGTGAAAGAACAACATAAAGAGCAAGGGATGATACGAGAGAAGCATTTCTTGAATGAGCCCATTATGATATCGAGCGACAATTTTGCATTCGTATACGACATCTTTTTCACTATATTTTTAATTTTTTACTTCGATATTATATCTCTCAAAATTATTATGAATGTATTGTAGAAATTGAAGTATTAAATATCTAATGTCTTTAAGTGTCAGAATGAATTTCTGGATTCATATATTTTCTTGTTTGTATTATTAACAAGTTTGTTGATAATTGATAAGTAATTTAACTGTTCAGATATTGTTAAGATCTTGACTGGCAACAAAGGATCCTAATCATAAAGTCATCTTCGAGGCAGATTTGCCAATCTTCGCGACTCGCGTATAAATTAATTATACGGGGTTGGATGCCGAGTATGAAATGGCCAGCAACGTCAGAATGAGATTTGGCCGCGCTTTATCTCGTACTTCTGCTCTCGTGCCATTCATCACCGAATAATTAGGGGACAAGTTCGCCATGGCTCGCGGCAATTAGGTAAACTAGAAGGCGTGGTATTCTATTTCCGCGACGCGTTTAACGTGTCCCTGTTCCTCGAGCTCTTCTTCGCCCTCCGTGTTGTCGACTCCTTTTTGCGGTCATTTCCTCTGCACCAATCCTTTCCTACTGCTTTCCAGAGCTCGTTCGTCAATGCAACCGAGTCAGAAACTCGACGACAAATGAGCCGTGCTCGCTCTTTGCAGACTCTTTTCTTCCCCTTCTTTCTATGTGCTTCCGGCTGTGAGCAGATTGTGATAATTAAATATGCATTGTCAAAGGAATAATCCACTAAACTTAATCTTAATATCTATGTATATTGTATATTATATGAATATATATAATATATGTATATTATAAGTAATATAATTTGCCAAAATGTTATTTAATTTATTAAAGAGTTATTTAGAGTTATATGTTTTTAAATAAATACAAGCTGATTAAAATTATTTAATAATTTATAATAATAAATATACACATAGTAACACATATATGTATTTATGTAAAAGTTAAATAATTTTGATCAACTTATTTTTATGCTTAATTGATATCCATGGATTCAGTGTACTATAAATTAATATATCTTTGTTTAAAATAATTGAACAATTTTTTTTTAAATTAAACATTTGAGGAATATGAAAAAAGTTAATGTTTGTTAAGAACAAAAAGAAATTTGAAGTTTTTATAATATACAGAATATTATATTCTGCAAATATATCTAAAAGATATAGTGATCCAGAAACGAAATATTACCACAACAGCTGACATGATTTTCTTTTGGGATGTGGATAACTACATCGAGTGTGCACGTCAGTAGTGCGTTTCGCGCGAAGTGAATTAGAGACGGTACAGTTTTAGCCGACAATTCTGCAGTACGACTATAGGCGAGGAAGCCACGAAAAAGGCGCGAGAAACGCGACAATTACGTCGCCATCTGACAATTAGTAGCCAGTAAACGGCGCTTCTTGGCATAATGTCGCCGCGAATAGCTTTTGTGGAATATTTATTATCGCAATGCACGAGAAACCACCTGAACCATAAGTTGAACTTTCCCGTTTTTCATCCCGTAAGTCGAATGGTTTTCTATTAAAATAACTTATGCTAATGGATTTAAATAATTATGGAATAGATTGTTTTATTTTAAGGATTTTATAATTGTCAGTTTTTATTCTCAATTTTATTCTAATTTTTTAGGTATATTAATAGTCAATTTTATATTTACAAACGATTTAAAATCGTTTTAAGAGTACAGTCTCAAAATGTCATAAATCAATCACTAATAAAACTATATTATCAGCTTAAGATATTACTTGAAACTTAAAATAAGAACGGATTACTAGCCTTATAAAATAGATATAATTATAATTTCAATTTTCAACTTGTAATCTTAGTATTATTTACATATAATTGATAAATAAATTATATTTTTTTGAAATTAATATTTCAAATTAATTAGCACTGCTATTTAGAAAAAAAAATCATTTAAAAAACTGTTGAAAAATTCTTGAGATTCTTATTTCAACGACGATCAATATTAGTACACTGAGAGAAAAATGTTTAGTATTTGTAATTATAATTACGTGTTACTATAATTATGATTATTACTGTTATAATAATAATAACAGTAACTATGTATATAGTTCTAGCAACAAATGTATATAGTTGGCAACCTAAAATGACTAAAATTATAGTTATTATAACCATAAAATAATTGAAATTACCATAAATATGTCAAAATATAACTATAAAATTATAATCACTTGAATCATTTTTATGGTAATTTCTCAACTATTTTATGATTATAATGATTATAATTATATATAATTATATATAATAATAGTCATTTTAGATTGCCAACTATATACATTTGTTATTAGAACTATATACATAGTTACTGTTATTATTATTATAGCAGTAACAATCATAATTATAGTTACAAATACCAAACATTTTTCTCTCAGTGTAGCATAATATTCTCAGCGTTTGTCGAAAGCGTGAAAGCTCAGTCGGATGTTGCGATGCCACACTTTTTCGTCGGATGACGAATGGGCAGATAATTAGAAGATGATCCTCCGACGCTTAAGAGACCGGCGGTCTTGTTTCTAACCGCCTAAAAGCAAGCCCGAAGACATTTTTCATGACACGCGGCTCGACGTCATGTACGGCAAGTCTTGTAAGCCGGGATAAATATAAATATAAACAACTCGACGTACAAAAAGTCACGAGATTGATGAGAAAGAGGATTCCATGAGGGTAATTGGAGTCCGCTCGCACTTAACGGCATGGGTTCATACATATTATTCCCTTCTTTTAAAAGCGATTAAAAGGATAAAGATATGGTGTCCGCGAGTACAGCAGGTGAATGAATGATGACATGATTTCTATGCTCGCATCAATTATTTTTATTTGGTTGTGATACTGTCTCTTTCTCATGTCGAGGAACTTGCGTTTTATAATTTATAATTTGCAGTACTTAATAATCGAGTCATATTTTGGATGGTTTACTTCCGATATATGACATTCATTTATCAAAAAAATATTTAAATAATGCGTCGCATAAATATTGTCGATACATATGCCACGGAAAAAACGATTTTGCTGAAGTATCTAAAAATTTAGTTAGATACATATTTGAAAGTAATGTCTGTTGAATCGTTAAAATAATTATGTAGCAAACTCAAACATAATGAGCAATGTTGCAAAAAAATTTTAATATTCTAGCAACCAGTTTGAGTGTCTCATATAATTACTTTGATAATCTAATAAAATTATTTTCAGATTTATATTTATAGTTAAATTGTTAGTTTACTAATTATCCATTAATTGCTTACAGAATCATTTGAAGAGTAAAGAACTTTTATTTTAAAGAATTTCTGTTTTAACAGAGCTGTTTTGTTCGTGTTACTTATTCCGATATATAAGGGATGGAATATTTTTACAGAGGCGTGCACCAGCAGCAGTGGCGCGAATTCAACTACGAGCGCGGACAGGGATATCCAGGAGAAAACTGTCGCCGCCATTAGCGACGATGAAAGGAAGAAGAGACCACGCACAGCGTTTACCGCCACGCAAATTAAATCCTTGGAGGCGGAATTCGAAAGAAATAAGTATTTGAGTGTGGCAAAACGGTTGCAGCTGAGCAAAAATTTAAAGCTCACGGAAACACAAGTAAATATTTTATTTTCCATAATTTCTTCTTAAATTAATTTTTCTTTTTAAAAGAAACTTATTTTATAATATTATATATATTACAATTTTCAAGGCTAAATATTAGCTGTCTTCTCACTCTAATTGTTACAAACACACTATTTATAATTCCATCGTTCTAACCAGTCCAGTATATTCCTATATTAAGCTTCATGTCATAAACAGTAAACAATTATAATACGAAATTGGATGATAATAAGTCTAATTAAGTAAGAGAAATCCTATTTTCGGTCAAAGAAAATCATAATGTACTTAAATATTTCAGTGTAAATTTATATACATATCCAAACCATGCATCGAAATATTTCTCTTGAAACATCATGGACAGAATTAGAATAATAGATAAACAGTGAACTCTATAACAAACGTACTGGAAATCTTGCAACTGAGCCTGAGGATTGTTTTCCCCTTGCAAGCTTTTCAATATATTACAGAGTTCACTGATCATAAATAAGTTTAATTGGAACAGAACGCAGAAGATCGAAATAGTTATACTCGAAAACAGGATATTGTACTCAATAAATCGCGATAATGAGTTTGACTTCCGTAGACCTTCCTCAACACCTGAAGGAGTTTAACTCTGTTGTACTTCGAGTTCTTTAAAATCAACTAATTCTAAATTATGAGCCTATGGAGCACCATATGTGCAGGCGCCAAGTCGTGGCGCCATGGGGGGGAGGATCGTCCTTTAAAACCAATTAGCACTTCTACCCTTCTTTCTCGTGAACTGATATGGAAGGAAGCTTTTTGTCATGTACTTAACCTTTTCAGACGTTTTTTTTTGTCCGTAACCGGAACTCGATCATAGTATTTAAAATAAAATAAAAAGAAAGCTTTACGCAAAAATATTTCGTATATTTAAAGCAAAATATTAAAAATTATTTCATAAGTTATCAATATTATATTTACAATAATTTAATAGGTTTCATTCTTTAATCTAAATACTTTCCTTTTTTTCGTCGTGAATGAAAACCGTGTAGCTACTAAATATTACAATTTTCTTTTTTCGATATCTTGCTCTTATTCCTGCTTCGTCCACAATCATGCCACTTTCTGTAATATTATCTTCTAATATTAACCAGTCCAGAAAGAGCAGTCTATAATTTTCTAACATGACGATTCCTCCGCAAAGCTCGCAAAGTGCAATGGTTGCGTAAGTCTCGGCAATGCACTTTGTGGCGTGCGCTTAATATTCGCCCGCGCTTTAAATTAATTAATTTATGATCCGCACCCTCAGAATACTCGCCATTGCAGAGATTGTGCCACGCCGTCATCGCACAGTTACTTGCCGGCAATTATTGCCAGCGCCGGTCGAAATATCGCGAACGAGCCGGATAATTATCTCTGCAATCGCGGTCGAAAGGAAGAACGATCGGACGACAGATCAGAAGCAAGAAAGAGACGCGTCGTGTCGCAGACATAACTGTCACAATATTTCTCAGAGTTAACGAGCCAGTTCGGGAGAGCCCCTATTTTCCCTTTCTCACACGTTCCAGCCATCTCGTACGTTTCATCGTCGCTTGCATCCGCCGCGGAACAAAATGTACCGAGCGACGGCTGTTGCGCGCCGTCGAGGCGACGAACCGGAGAGGCGTCGATTTTTTAATTAGAATACGTCGTCGGCTCCTTATGTTCGCGAACTGGCTGGTAGACTCTTTGAGAAATTTTGATATAAGAGATGGCATTATTTTTCTACAATATGCTACTGTTTATTAAAATTGGACTATAAAAAGAACAACATTTTTTAGCAAGAACAACATTTTTCATAGATCTAAAATATATAAAATCGATCTAGGTAGAAATTTAAAATGTATTCATTAATATTAATAAATCTCGTATTAATTGATAGACAATTATATAATATTTTATTCTATTTTATTTTTATTTATGTTTATTTATGTTAATAGTAGCATATACATATTATCAAAAACATTAGAACTTATATGATTGGAAGCACCAGCAATAACTTTAAATATAAATTTATAATTAATACTTGATCTCAGTTAGCCTCCTAAATACTTTAATTAATTGACAAACTTCCATATATTTCATGCATCACGCGTAAACCTCTCTTAACTTTTACAGATAAAGATATGGTTCCAAAATAGACGGACTAAGTGGAAAAGAAAGTACACTAATGACGTCGAGCTATTTGCGCAGCAATACTATTCGAGCTTAGGAATTCCAGCACCACGACCAATTTTTGTCGGTGATCGCTTATGGTATAGATTTAATAAAAAATTTCCAATAGTTTCCAAAAAAGGCTTTCTTCTTCTTGTAAAGATTACATTATTCGCCTATAATGGTTGAAGCTGGATCTTTAATACTTAAATAATTCAAATGTGAATTATATATATATATATATATATATATACATATATATCATATTTTTAGTCTTTCGAACTGCGCACCGAATTGATTTTCCGGACTTATAAACGCTATTAAACTACTGTAATAATATCACAAATTAAATTAAATTGACAAATAATTTTTAATAATTTAAAATGCTCAATCAGGCATCATATTAGAAAGATGTTAATATGCTGAAAAATTGTAAATTTATTGCAAAAAATATTACCTCGGCCGGGAATCGGATTCAGATCTCTTGCATACCGTTCAGCGCACAGTGAAGTGAAACGTAGAAAAACGGACATAACTCGAAGAAGAAATTCTTCATTTTGTACATTTTATTTATTAAAAATATTTATTAAGCGGATAATGATGTTCCGCTGAGACGACGGGGGGGGAGCGAAACATTTGTAAAGAGTGATCCAAGTCTAGGGTCCAGTTGTTCTATCTTGTAGTAAATCTTATCTGTTGAGTAAATAGCAAAATTACATTCATATGCGCGGGTTACCAGATTTATCTAACAGGTAAAAATAAACCAAAAGGTGGAACACAACCGGTCCTAGAATCAGAATTAAGTGGAGAGCACTTGCTCAAATTCTTACACAACAAATAACACATAAAGCTTAAGAAATTCAATCAATCAAAGTTCTTTATTTTATGAAAAGGAAGGAAACGAAGGATTTTGATTGGTATATTTTCTTATGCATTACGTGTTATGCGTTATGCAAATGTCTGTGCTCCCCGTCTTAATCTCAGAGATTTATATGATTTTGATATTTGGTAATTCGTTATCTTAATTACTAAATGGAGCTATTTTCGGCTCCTTAAACGCAAAAAATCGCGTTGCGGGTCGGATTTATAGATCGTGAGTTAATCGCACCGAGCGACAAGCCACTTGACGCTTCGGTATTCTAAAGGCATAGGACTCTTACAAAGAATGCAAGAGAGAAGATTCGGTCGAGGTAATATTTTTCGCAATAAATTTATTTTCAGCATCTTTTTCAGCATTTTAACATCTTTTTAATATAATGCCTGATTGAGCAAATTATTAAAAATTAATGTTGAATTATTTAAACATTAAAGATCCAGCTTCGACTGTTATAGGTATTTAATTCTATTTAGTTCTTATTGATTGTGTTCTCACAGTCTAATTAAAGTAAAATTTTTATTGTTTATATATTATTTGTTTTGCGAAATTTTATTACTAATACATTTGTATAAATTTTTGCGAATCTTTTATGGAGGAAAATATACTTAAAAATAAAAAAGTTTTTTTATTTTTTTAAATAATAGAAAATAGTAGAACGGAAATTGATATAATTTGATCGATTAATTTTAAATATTTATTAATTATAATTTCGTCAAAAGTTATGAGAAATCAAAGTTACAGTAAAATACTTGACTTTTTGAATTATAATTAAAATTTAAAAAAATTATTTAAGGAAAAAAAATTGATCCAACTCAATTAAGAGAAACAATAAAAAAGATGACACAATAATTCCGTAATATTAAAAACAAATACAAAGATGAATAATTTTGCTTCGCAAATACTATCTCCTTCTTAATTCTTTAAATATAAATTACGTTTTGTATACACTAACATATATGTTTTCTTGCAGGTTTTTCAACTATCCGGGACAACCACAATCGGGAATACCATTTCCGCAGCATTTAACACCGTTGCCATTATCCCCTACATTACCTATTATTCAACCATTACCCAGTAGTCTATCGATGAGACAACAAACATCCATCTTTCAAAACGTACCAACTAGTCACCTCTCGCATCATCTAACTCAGAGATTGGACTTCAGGCATCATGATCCTTAGCTTTTGGATAAATGCGTCTCCAAAATTATTGGTAATAATCGGATCATTTAAAATTAATTAATAATTCTTTACGATACGCAATACGAGGCTATGAAATCAGACTTGTTTGCTAGTGATAACGATCGTTACAAGTAACGTACTTTTTTTTTATATCGCATACTACATCAAGATATCGATTACATAATATATGTATAACCTCATCATTATTTTAATTTTTCATTAAAGTTAAATTATGTGAAATATCTATATTTTCGTTAAACATATAGATTTATGAATATTTTTTTATTTTAAAATAAATTTGAATAAGTTCGTATGCTTGATGAGAAATAAATGAAAGAAATGACATTTTGAGCAATTCATGTTTTCTTACTCTCATGGAGCAATTGAGATATATTTTTTTAAACAAATAAAATTAAGTTTATTGTGGTTACTTCTTATTATCGCCAAATATACACAAGGTTCATCTTCAAAGGATTAAATTATTTCATGATAAGATATTGAAATGTAAAGATATTAGATTATAATTTAAATATATTATTTGAGTAGGAAATATAACATATACTAATATAAATAAACCGCTTTTAGCACTTTTTGAGCAAATGTATTTGTTACGAAATTCAGTGATGAAAAATATGTGTAAAGTAAAAATAATAAATTGCTAGTAAATTTATATAATTATCTTTTCACGTATGCATTTATAATAAAGATATACATATAGTATAAAATAATCTCTTAATATTATATGTAAACTTATATATACAGGGTTGGCCATATTCGACGGAAAGATCTGGCAACACTTTTTTTTTTAAATGAACAGCAAAAAATGTGTTTTTTTCCCATGATTGAAAAAAAAAACATCTTTCCGTCGAATATGGCCAACCCTGTATATAATATTTGTAACTTGACTTTTTTCAAGGAAAATGAACAAAAAGAAATATTTACATATTTTTAAATAGAGACGAATACTGCTGTAAAATCCAATGTATAAGAATGAAAAAATATAAAATATAAAATTTAGAAAAAATAAAATTTCAAAATATTTTATACAATTTTTCCCATACAAGGAATATAATTTTTTTGTGTAGGATTATATAAGAAATATTTATTATTATACAAAGTTTATCACAGAACAGAGGGAGATAAAATTTTATTAACTCCCAAAATTTTGTCATCGTGAGCTGCCTGATCCTGAATAATTTTTGCATATTTTTCATTATCCTGTAAATCCTCTTCAGCCAGCATTTCCTGCATTCTCTGTTTATATCTAAAATTTTCTAAACTTATACGAATGATCTTAAAAAATAATATTGAACTTATATATAAATATACTTACATTTCACTATCAGGATTATTTTCTTGATTTCTGCATTTATCTAATTTCTTCTCTAAAACTTTTACTGCTTCTCGTGAAGGTGGTTCCACACATTTAGCCATCGAACGTATTTCTATAAGAATTGATTTGTAATTATAAATAGTTTACGCAGTTAGAGTATATACAAATATCATGCATGTACATAAAATATAATTACTTCGCACAGCTTCTATAATCCCACCCAATTGTTCTCTCGAAAAAAGTATGTCGGTAACATAATTGTCTAAGTTTGCAGAAGCTCTGGATGCTGCATGCAAAGTTGCAGCCAATGCAACTTGACTTGGAGCATAAAGAAGAACACTGTCTGTCAGAAAAATTCTTTCCAAGAATTCATCTATGTGTTGCCTTAATTTTTCAGGATTTTCCAAAGATGTATACCTTGTCTATAAAAACGTGCTTATTTATTTCTGTCACACAGGAAAACATACATCAATGATATTCTTATATCAAAACCTTTATGTCAATCATCAATCCTTCCACAGGTCTAAATGGATTATGAACAGTAAGATTATAATTCAACTGTTGCATGAGAAGTAATTCATTATTAAGAATTATGTCAGATGCTTTTTCTCTATCTCCCTTAATATTTGCTACAAATTGAGATATAGAGACATTAAATTCTTCAACCTAAAATAGAGTATTTTTCATATGAAGACTGAAATTACAAATGACTACGAAAAAAATATATCAAGGAGAATAATTACTTTGCACGCTAGATAAACACAAGTGACCAAAATCTCTTTTGGATGATAATCCATCACACTGTTTCTGAGATAAAATCTTTTAAAGTAATGTAAGGCAGTGGCGACAGTAGCACGAGGCATTGGTGGATTGAATCGACGACAGAAGTCTCTTAATTGTAATTCATAAAAACGGAGTAGTGTACGCTCTTCTGAATGCGAGAGAAAATATTCCTCCTTTTCTTCTGGCTGTGTTATAATTAAACTGATGAAACACTTGTAACTGTAGCATTTGTTATTATACTTTCGTAATTGTATTAATTATTATTTTAATCAATTTATCATTAAAGAGATATTTAGGAAAATATGTAGCAAATTGTGTTGTATTAATAATAGGCAATATTTTATACACATATACATATGTTTATTTGTGTCTACATAACCTAGAATTTCATCGACAATGTTTGGTCTCGGTAATCACAAGTACAACAGAAATAGATTCGCAGATATTGTTGTTTGATAAAGTAAGTTCTAAGTGAGTAGTTTTGAAAAAGTAGACTCACAGTCATATTTGCACCATGCTTTGCGATAAAATCAGCATTAGTTTTCTCCCTCAACATGGTTAAATCGCTTTCATCGCTAAACATCCAATATTTCCGTTGCGAGCTACATGGAAACATCTTGGCGATACGAGTAATAAAAAAGAAAAAATAAAACAAATACAAATTGCAATCAATTATTGGAATTGTAACACACGAATCAACACCCTTAAACTATAAATATAAACTAAAGAATCAGACAAGCAACTCCACCATACGGCAACTGTCAAATTAAATGGAAGAGTAAAGATTAAAATTTGATTCCAATTTTTTGTTTAAATATAACAATAATGTATACATTTTATTGATGTAATTATATATACATATATATATGCAATTAATTGAAATGCAATATCTTGATTGCACAAAATAACAAAAGCATTATCATTTGCTCAACAGATACTACTTTCTAAGAAACAAGTTGAAGAGATCTGTTCTAGAGTGCAGCATGAGTCATATTTCCGAGCTTCTGACCGACACGCACTTGTGTGCCTTATTTAATTATTTTCATCCCTTTATCATTGAATTCTTGTGTGAAAAGTATTGTGCCTATATAATATTTACATTCAAATTTTTATAATTAAAATTATAGATACATAAAATTATTCTAGATAAAAAAAATACATATAATTGTTAGATCTAAAAAAAATTGTTTTTATTTTTTGTTGCAATTTTGTTGCATTTTTTATTATGTTTTTCAATAGATTTTCATTGCATTTTTTGTATTTGGAATTTTACGATTTACATATAAAATTCATTAAATAACAATTAATCATTACGTATAATTTTGTTATGCAATTTTTGAAAATAAGAAAATAGATTATTATAGTTTAAGATATGTATACGTATTTTTTTGTGTTTATATATTAATTTGTAACTATTTTACTGAATACAAAAAAGAAAAATTAACTTTTTCAACAATAAAAATCGTATTTTTTAAATATAATTATAAAAATTCTAATCATTAATATTACTGATTAAAAGCTATAATAACAATGCTAATCCATAATAAGTAGAGTCAATAGTTGTCTAAACGGTCTAAATCCCAGTGAGAAATGACAGCGAAATCGACATCGCTTCGATGTCGATTCGACATCGATTCCATTGTCATTTCTTACTAGAAATGTCAAGCTAGTTGTAGCACACATTAGAAAAGGATCGCTGCGTTTTCTGGCAACCAGTACGTTGCGGGTAATAAACAAGATCACGGGACCGGGGGTCCCGATGGCGGGGCATGAAGGTAAGGGATGAAGGGAGGAGACGGGAGGAGATTTTAATATGGACGCCCCCGCAAGCGGTTATGCGTCCGATCTGAGTAGGCGTTTCTACGACCCTTTGTCAACCGACAACGCCGCTGCATCTTATCGCGCGATCGTAGTCGGGGATCTCCCCATTCCGCCACGTTCGGCCCTCGAGGCCATCGCTGTCGCTGCCGCTTGTTCAAGCGAAGAGACGGGCTCCTTCCTCCCGTTACATCGGCGGTTATAACTCTCTGCGTCGTTTTTTCCACGTTGGTTTACGTCGCCGCAACTTCGTCGTCGCCGTCACATCGCGATCTGGCCCGCCGATCGTCTGGTATCGCAGTTGCCATCCCACATCGATCAGAGATGGAAACTGGTTCAGATACCCAGATTTACATACGAGGATACGATACGCGTGGATAGAGGCGCAAGTCTGATTTATGACATTCGATATTTTTCGAACGGTTAATTGTATTCGGCAGCGGCAATAAATCGGTTAATATTTATGGATTCGACTACCTGCGAATATCGATGATTTATGTTTAATTAGAGATAGGAGAAATTACAGTCTTTCCACTTTTATGCATGCGATATAACAGATAGAATGCATCTCAGACTTTTTCATTATTTTCTCTTATAATCGATAAATATTATATATTATTTTCTCTGATATGTTTTTATTATAAAAATTCAAGTTGATCTAATAAGGATGTGTCAAAACATTATCAAAAATAAAAAAATTTTAGATTCCATTACAATTTAAATATCTGTGTAAAATTTGAACACATTCTCTTATTAATTTAAAAGTTTTTTAATTTTTTTGTTAATTTTTTATTCTTATGTAAAATTGCGTTTTGTAAAATTTATTTGCAAATTTAATGAAGAAATAGATTTAAGAATTAAATTAAATTTTAAACATATACTGATCAAACAATAAATATTCGTGCTAAAGTTTATTTGGATCCAATTATTCGTTTAAAAGTTATTGATTTAAAACTACAGAGAGAGAAAAATATAATCATTTTGCTGCATAAAATCATTGATGTAAGCCAAATTATTCTTTGTTTTATTTTTTGTAATTGGTTTCAGAGCGTATTCATGGGTCATCAAAATTTTTGAATAATATTGACTGATATTAGCTATTTTAGATGATTGTATAGCCAAAAGATACTGTACAGTCAAAACATCCTTAAATATTTATGAAAATTGGTTGCTTCATTTTTTTACGGTGCATCGATCGTTTTTCTAACATTGTGGTACATAACTGCGATTTATGTCAAGGGCTCCTGCTATCGATTCGATGTATCACCGACATTCAACGATACACTAAAAGCTCTCTCTCTCTTTCTCTCTCTCTCCTCTTTCTCTCGTTGATAATAAGATATAAGCTCGAAATAAGATATCAAATTTGAGATTGATGAGAGAGAGAGAGAGAGAGAGAGAGAGAGAGAGAGAGAGAGAAAGAGAGAGAGAGAGAGAGAGAGAGAGAGAAATCCACAAAGTCAACTAGTTGTAATGACTTTGAGGAGCTTTTAATTTCCAGAAATTCTATGGTAGACGGAGAAAGAGATGGACGTCCTCCGAAAGTGAAGTACATCCGCCATTAATCTAATATTGCGGTCGCCACCGCCCTCGACGTTGCGTGCTGCAGCCCAGCCGTGTCAAGCTTCGCTCCCTTTGAACGAATGGAGTCGCGGTGAGGGCACGTGAGCACGTACATACACGCGCGCATTGTGTACATATCGGCATCGTGGTGTGGCGAGGAGAAGAAGGAGGAAATGAGAATGGGCGCGATGTGTCGGTTGCGCTAATGCGAAATCAATGCCCGGGTTAGCTCACGAGGTGTGATGAATATAAAGTGGATTACCACTTACACTTTCTCAGACTTGCCACAAACCAGAGACTTTCCAGAGAGTCGCGCGGGAGATGTTTGAAAGTGATATCATGGCACTCTATTTTTATATTTTATACAATAACTTGATTAATAATCAATATTTAAATTTAAAACTTAATGGTTATATTCGTCGAAATATTGTTTAATCGATTCTAACTCAAAGTTACGAAATCTTACTTAAGATATCATTTATAAAAATGTGCGAATATATTGCATAATGCTCGAAGAGAAACAGGGATGGTAACGTGGTCTTCCATAAAAATAAATTAAAAAAGTTAGTTTTTTTTTAAAAAGCAATATTTGTTACACACAAATAACAAAAGAGTAAAATGTAGGCAAATGCATATGTACAAATGTGTATGTAATTTCTTTTCCATATAGTGCTCAGTATTAAAAATTTATAGTACTTATATAACATAAATTATAGATTAACGATAGAATTACAATCGATTTATTTTGATTGATAATTATTTTGCTTTGAAAACCTCGGAAAAGAGGTCGTCAGCAATCAATACGCTTAGGGAGTTACATTAGCAAAATTCTATACTATTATTTAACTCGAAATGTTTTAGACAGTTAAATAAAATAATATTAAATAACAAACAATACACTCAAATATACATATATTTGTATGACAATACTCTAAGAAATACTTTAAGAAAAATGAGAAAGTATAATAAATGTAATTAAATGCTAAAAACCTTAAACACATTTCGAAATTTTTGAAAGTAAAAATGCGTTATAATAAATGCTGGCTATTGTGTATTGATATATTATATCATATATATATCAGATAGTATCATAGTATAACGGTGAATTATTGAACAAATAATTCCATAAGTAATCACTAGAATTGTCATCTAATAGCGAAAAAGGAGCTATTATATCCACACTGGTCATAATATCATCTTCTCCTCTAATAAATTATCCGATAATTGCAAAACGTGGATAACGATTACGGATAGATATTTGGTGCTTTCCAGCAAAAGACACAGCATAACACAGTGATCATTTTATCTTTATTTAACATTGACAAACAAAGATACAACGATTCATTATGTTATACTGTCATCTGTGTCTCTTACTGGAAAATACCCATTGATATCAGTGAATTGTTTGAGATGGAAAAAAAGACGTTTTGACATATGGCTAATGTGTGGTATCATATGTTTCAGCTCGAATGATGTTATATCGTCAGAATATTTCTATTAATGTGTGTATAGTAAATGAGATAGATATATGGAAATGATTTTACGTCTATATAAACAAGCAAATTGCTTTTTAGGGAAATTTAAATAAATGATTATTGACCACGTTTAACACTGCAAACATGCATTGTTATTATTATTATTATACACATTTGATCTTTTGAGGAGGGGAATCTGACAAAATAATTTATAGAAGATCTAAATATTTTCGAGGTTACCGATTTCGATTCTGATCTCAAAATTCTATCATTAAATTTCAAAGAAATAGTTTAATTATTGTAGAAGTCAATTTTAAGAGATTCTTGATATCGCTGAATTTAAAGGTAACCTCCATGAAGAAAAATCTAGTATCATAGTGCTCATAATTAAAGTTTAAAAATCAATTTGAAAATCAATACTAACGTATTAATTTTGCAAATAAAACGAGATTAGAAACTTGATGTTATATTTTACAATTAAAAATTCCCTAAAATCGAATTTTATGATAATCAAATTATTTTTAAAAAATTCTGTCAGTCCTATTATATTGAATCTGTCATTTAAAAATTTTTGATCTCATTTGAATAAAACATTATTAAGTTATGATCATAGGCCAAGTACAAATCAAGCGAACAGTTTACATAATAAAAGGAGATGACCCCAAATGGGGTCGTCGGTTCGCAAAAGGTTAAGAATTCCCTCGGAATTTCCTATATTTCCACGATTAAAACGTTGCGTAATTTCCAATGATGGTCTTCTGCTGATAAGAACTAAATGAAGCTACGGCGATTCTCAGAATCAACACGTAAATATAGATGTACGATCTGGTACATCGCATGGTACGGCGGTAACATCGTTGGTTAATCAGCAAAGAGCGGTATCACGCTCGGTCTTAACACTCATGATCGATCTATCATTCGCGCACGCGAACTCGGATCAAAAACGCGTTGCTCGACATGACAGACGTCATATGCCTGCATATTATGTATATCGAGCCGATGATCACCGGGCTTGTCTTGCGAGTGACTTTCAATATGGTGACTTTTACGATCCTTCATAAGTCGGTACTCTTGATGGTCTATTTTTGCGCTTATTGTCAGCGATGCTAACTGAAACGCCGGAGCACAGCTTGAAAGTAAAATAGAAATATTTTTATGCTTTTCAGTTTCATAGAAAACCAGCTTTTGAGTGAAATTTTTCAGTAAACGCTCAAAAGATGATGCAGAATAATAATAATCGTGAAGATTGTTTGAGACACATGTATGTTCGTCTCTTTAATGGATGTATAGTCTGTTGAAATATGCGTAAATATAATCAAATAACTGATTAATTAGACAATGTACAGTAATTATAATAACGTAAATTAGGTTGATAGGTATTTTATCATTGAGGTCTCAGGTATTGCATTTGCGTAATATATCACGTGTGAATAATCATCTAATTCACATAATTAGCAAACAGTCAATTAATTAATTACCTACCTGCCTGAAGGAACGATGTATTTAAAAATATCTCATATGTATACATAAGTAATAACACCGCAGGGAGGATCACCATCATCCTTCTGTACACGTGCAAGAAAATTAAAGTCTATAAGCCAAGGAAACATTTCTCACAGAATTACGGTTAATTAAGGAACTTGTAAAAATATAAGTTGCAAGTCATTTGCACAGATTCTGATATGTGCAAATAAATAACTAGATAAAAGAAAACAGGTAAAAAAAAAAATCAAAATGAAAATAAATCGACGTCAGATTTATGATAAGATTATATGGGCAAGAGATTCCCGTTAATTCTTTAATTCGTCATTAGATTCGTGTTAACAGGCAATATTTTACAGCGGTGGTAGACATTGCACATTATCTTTTATCAGGTGTCTCGGATAGCGTTAGTTTATTAGTAAAACGATTATGTAGGTACGTTATGGAGCAATGTCTGCACGCGGAATCTTAAATATGTGTAATAAAACATAAATGTATCAACAAGCATATACCAAATGGAGAACCAAGATAGTACAGTAGCTTGCACAAGAATGCATGCATATATGTATATACATACTTATGAATTCTTTACATACATTATCATTTATTAATCCTATCTCTTTCTAGCAGCTAATCTGTGAATTATTTATGAGTGAAATGTAAAAATTTCAGAAATTTGAATTAAAATTGAAATGAATTTGCATTTTTATGGAATTTCATAATATTGAAAAATAAAAATCTCAATGTTCAAATTTTAAACCTCGATTTTAAACATAAATAATTATAAAAATTAATTACAAAGGGGCTGTTATGGAATCAACGCTGTAAGTGGTGCGCAAATTCTTTATACAATTATTTGGACATATTATTCTTGGATTCAGGAGTATTACTACCATAGGAAGAAAATATTAGGATAGAATTTAATTTTATTCTGAGGATCGGAGGGGAGGGGGGGCTAAAATCGATAGCCGAAATGTCAATTTATATTATTTGTATATCATCTATTAAATAATATTATATAAAGAATTTGCGCACCACTTACAGCGTTGACTCCATAGTAGTCCTTTTGTAATTAATTTTTATATAAAAAAATATAAGGAATCCAATTACTTGATTTATTCAATATATTGTATTACTTTTTAGCTATAATATTGATTTACTCATTAAATTGTTATTGCTGTAAATATTTTTGAGAAAATTGAATTTTTTGGCATACGAATTAATACTATTGTCAAGATGATATATTTTTACAATCCATTAATAATTATTATTGTAAGTGGGAATATTCATGTTCATACGCATCACACTGATACATAAGTATCATACACAGATTGCTGCGCATTCAGACCCGTGCTAGCGTTGATTATATCGCAGATATGAGTCATAACGTTTAACTGAGATTATGGCAATTTATTAAGACTGGACTCTCGTTATAAATCGACATGAACTCTCGTTATAAATCGAGCAGTACTTGACATGTCGCGTCAGACTGGCGTCATTGACTTTTACATCGACAATCTAGCGAGACTCTTCTCATGTCGTCATATAAAAACATAAGATATTTAAATAAAAAAATCGGTTTTATTCACTGAACTTACTAATTATAGATAACTACATCCGTTTGTTGCACGCTACTGTGAGTAAAGGAAATAATCTCATAATTTATAATAAAAATAATATCAATTGAATCGGTAATATCTTGATTACTTACTTTCTTATATGTATTCTAATTTTGATATATTGTAATTTATACATGAAAAGAATAGTTTTGCTGGAGTATCTAAAAATTTAGCTAAATATAAATTTGAAAATAACAAAATTATATTCAGATTTATATATAGCTAAATTTTTAAATACTTTAGCGAAACTATTCTTTTCACGTATGTATAAGCCACAATAAAATTATTTTAAACATGGCACGTTTTTATCTGCAAATTAATCACGAAAATAACAATAATTAGCAATTTATATAACAACAGAAAGAAATAGAGCAAAAGGTAAACTCGATGCAAATCCGTGCTGTCGCACAGCGCAATGACCCAGTCATCCTCTTTTTTTTTCTCCCTGTAATTATACACGGTGGTATGACATACGCAGATGACCATCTCGATAATTTTACAGAATAAATAAGCCGATGGAAAAACAAAGATGAAGATACCCGAGGGAGTTGTTACCAACCGTCAATAGGCGCCCGGCGCGTTTTTCACGAATATTAAATCGGCTCGGAATCGCCATCGCGCCGCCATTGCGCCGAACAACGCTGCTAGATACGTATCGAGATACATATCGGGATGATCGCGCGAATGAAATGGCGCTCCCGAACCAATTATCCTTCTCTCCAATATCCACAACGGGGCACCGATTGCTCCGGGCGACCGAGATGTAGATGATGCGCTCGTTGAATATTGGCCGCGACGATGTCCGACGCAATGAATGAAGGGTACGCACCGCGCCAACGTGCGTGTGTGAGATAATTGCTCGCACGATTTTGCGTAATGCGGTAGATACAAGATTGCGAAATCACGAGATCAGAAAAGCGCTTCATGGAGCGCGACAGCGCGCAGCTAAGCGCACCCTACGTCCCGTAAATCAAAGGCGCGCGCTACTTGTAATAATTCCTCGATGCTAATTACGTGCCGCGTAAAGTCAATCTCGGTACGATGATAAGAAAGCAATAACGATATATAACCTGATAGTCATGCTTCAGGAGTGTCATAGTAAAAGGTTGGACGTGCGATGACTTATCGTCAGTTACGATCAATAGAGCGTCAATAGACCGTCTTTACCTTGTTGAGGCACTTGTAAAAATAATTTACAACAACTACTGCAATTTATATTTTAATAACTAGTAATAATTAAAATCGTCTACAGCATCATCTATATACTACAATTTATATTTTAATAACTATAGTGAATATAATGTCATATCGTGTAATTATGTAAAAATAAGACTACACAACACACATGAGCTTTGCTCTCGCAAATAAAAATGAATGATTATAACATTTTTTCTTTTCCAAAATCATTATTTTATTAAACACACATTAGCTGCCAACATCAGGAACAGAGATAGTTAGTGATTGAAAGTAAAAAATCGACATGTTGGAGTCAGACAAGAACTTGTGGGAGATAGCAAGAGAGGTACTCGAAGACGGCTGTTTCAGCGCAACCTTCGCTCCCGGCGGGACCACGGCCGGCGAGACGCACATTGAACAACACGAGACATCGCCGAGGAACAGAAATGTATGAGGGAGCGAAGGGAGAGAAGTAAGGCTCTCGGAGAAAGAGTAAAGCAGTGGTGGGCTGTACACGGTATAATTACAGAGGGCAGAGCAGTGGCTAGACCCACTGCAGCAACTTACCGTTGCCCAAGGCACCAGCATACACGAAATCGGCCGTGCCCCGATCCCGCTGCGACTCGGTCCTAATTCGTATTCGTGCCCCGGGTGTAGCAGATAGGATACGCCTCGAAAAACGGCGGAAGGACTGGCAAGAATCTCCCGCACTACGCCCTTCTTTCTGTTTGCCGCGTTCTTTCTTCTTTGCTTCTTCTCCTTTGCAATGCAGATCTGGATAAGCAAGAGTCTTTTGTAGGATAACGTAATATCTCCGTAAGTGAAAGACACAGGAGGTGAAAGACATGGAGAAGAAATAATAATGTAGCAAATTCTAGATGGATTGAGTGTATTTTAATAATCTTACCTTTTCGTATTTTTTACTATTTTATACTTCAGTATAAAAGTTATTTGTATACCTATTATATGTAGTGGCAGTTCATATGTAATTATTCTACTGTTCGATTTAAGCGTTGCAAAGTTTAATTGTGACTTTTGAAACATAACTGATCGCAAAGCGTAAACATGCATTAACTACTCCTTTTATCCTTATACTATATGAGCAAACCATATCGGAACCGATTAATATTTTTTTTTTATACGCAATGCGAAGAAAGATGGTTTTTATACTTTTATTCTCACTCTGGCTTAATATGCGCGAACAAGAGTGGCGACTCTGAATCCTCTAATTTCGGTTGACTGCAGCCACCAATAATTAACGAACTATAATCAGTAAATTCCATGTAACGTAACGTAACGAAACGTAACATGGCGCCTTTCGGGCCTCAGTTGCATTAAGCTCTCTGCACACTGGTGTTGCACATAACGAGCACATAAAAACAATTTATCAGATGTCACTAATTAGATTATGATGAGACCAATCTACCGTGCAATTATACTGATGCTGAACAGGACTCCAAGTTTTATGCTCAAGAAACAGTCGTTGTGATTAACATGCGATAAATTGTTTAAGTCCTACGTTATTAAATTCCAGTTTGTAGACAACAAGAATTATTAATATATTTCATTTAACTTATTAAAATACCTTTTATTCTTTATCATTGCTAAGATTCATTGAAATGATCTATTATCGTAATAGGGAATATGAAAGGGCATTTGTAAGAAAATGGAAGAATCTTTCTATCTTCATGACTTTGTATCTTTGTGAAACAATCGTTTGACGACAGCTATTAATTTTTCATACTTTAAAATTTATATGAGTAATAAAAAGATCATTACTTAAATTATGATCTTCTGAGATACTAAATCCCATTTCCTCTTCCTCTGGTAGCAAAGGAATACGTACTATATGTCCTGTATATGAAGGGGCGTTTCTTCGGCGACGGATGAGAGCAGCCTAAACATTTCGCTCTTACTAATTACACGGTACTGCGGTACTGCTGCGAACGGGAGCTGAGGGCCTTGCGGCGGTAAAACCGGGTGAGCGACATTGCAAGCGCGATTTGCGGATTCGAGTCGCGTGAGATGTTTCTTCGCGGTCATCAGGAGAAAAGTAATACGTGTATATGCGTATACATACGCAAGCAAAGTACTTACAGTGATGAATGACGTGCATGAGGAAAGCGATGGAATTTATCGCCGATGGCATTTTGCCCGCCTGTGACAGAAAGTACCACGAGTGATTGCGGAGAACCACCATCCCTTAATGTTGATGTGTTGATGTACTATTTAGTTTATGACGACTGACTTCAAAAAAACGTAATGATAATGTATTCGTAAATGCTAGTAGATGCACTTTTTTTATCACTTTCATATCCAGGATCTGTTCTTTTTAACTACTTCTTTCAGCTCATCAGAGTTATTATCCAACATGAAAAGAAAAAGAGAAAAGATGAAGTTCAACTGAAAAGACAGGCTTCTAATTCTAAAAAGTATACTCCTTTTAAATGAACTACTTTCTATTACATTCAATAGAATTTTAACTTGCTAAGTTTACCATGCAAATATCATAAGATACAATTTTTGCAAGTGTGAAAAATATAATATAGCATTACATAATAATAAAAAATAATATTTAAATCAACATTATTGTTGTTAACCAATTTATTTAAAGAATAATTCAAATTCTATTTATTTCTTCCATTTTCTTACAAATGTCTTTTCATATTCCCTACTCTATTCTTTTCTGCCTGTTTTTTTTTGTGTCCTGCAATTTTGCGATAAGTTTAATATGTTTATCTCCCCTATCTATTACTTCTTCCAACAAACCGCTATGTTTGTTCGTTCTCTTTTTCCGCTGCGTACATTCCCCTCGAGCATTCAAGCAACCCCGCTTCTCTTTTTTTATCGTAATCACTCCCTAAGAAAATGACATAGAGCGTAGCTATTTCGTGCAGTTGTTAATTTATCGAGGCTATTCGTAGGGATCGATTCCTTTCGTCCGCTCTATCAAAGTTTTTCCGCAAGGTTTCGAAACTGGATCGAGCATGACAGAGCGGTACACAGTGGACGGCCTGGTGCGCACCCTGCAAGCAGAAATTATCCACTTTTGCGGTAATTCGTGGCTTCCGACGCGCATGCGGCGCCGCGCAAGATGGCCGCCGACTCGCGAATCCCGATTGGCGACGACGGGGCGGGTTATTTGAGCGGCGGTTGGTGGTTCAGCGTTACCCGGCGCGAGTAATTTTGATCGTGATTATACTAATTTCATAGTATGCCCCTTCTCGGTGGCTTAAAGCATCGGCCGTGTTCACACGAACGGCAACGCGAGCCAGGAGTAACAGTGTCCGCGAAATACAGAACGGTTCGAAGAGTCTTCTCCGCGTCGATCACATCCAATTTCGAATTTCGAATACTGATCGCAACTGCTATCGATGGACCGCGCCAAATTCGAGGTACGTTTCTCATAGAAGAATTTCTCATACAAAACGAATAAGATGACGTAGTTTGCTTAGATAATATTAAATTGGCAGTTCTCTTACGATAAAAAAAAAATTAAATAAATGCCTATTATATATATTTTATTGTTCATTTAAATTATATGAAAATAATTTTCTATAGGCGCGTTTGTTTTTTCTTTAATGTTGTTATTATTATTTGTCAATCATTGATTGGTTGCCATACATATAGTTTAGCGCGTATGGTATGAAGCGTAAATTCCGTGCAATTCGTGTTTTTTTTTTATACGAAATAGAAGCCGGAACACGAAGAATACCGAGCGTGCGAAGCAGCCGCTATTGCTATTAACGTCGGTTATATTGAACCATAATTGTCCCGCGTTGTTAGTGCGGTGTATTCACAAGCGAAAGGCCTTCGTTTCGTCTCCGTCTCTCTATCCACCCCTTCCCTCTACCTCTCTCATTCTCTTTGCAGTTCTCTCCTCGTCTTGCGCTATCACTCTCCTTCTTCTTTCTGGAATTCCTTCTCTCTCGTTCTCTCTCGTTCTCTCTCTCTCTCTCTCTCTCTCTCTCTCACTCGTACCTCTCCTCTTCTCCATAAGCAACAAGCGGAGCAGCGCTACCGCCGCCACCGTCGCCATCGCCGTTTTGGTGGGGGCTAAATTACCACAATTTTGTACTTTTTATACCGCGAGGGAAAAAAAGAGGATAATTTTTGGTAGAAACGCAACAATTTTATCGGCCGTTGTTATGTGAGATCAGTTGGTGTCTACTGCCGCTGCGCGTTACACCTGTCCGTCTCGTGCGCTCCGATCCGCAACGGGACCAACGTGTTCCCGAATGTCACTTTAATCGGGGGATGACTCCGCGACTTCTTTAGCACCGAGACGCGCGTTGGTAGCCGCCATCTTAACGACCTTGAAGAATAATCCTTGTAGAACCCATCGCGCGTTAACCCGCCCATCAACCTTGCGATTGCATTCATCGAAATTGTGACAGGTGACGTAATATCGATTGTATTATTTCCCTTATAGTGACATCAGAATGAAGTGCTTTTCGCTCGCACGTGTTATAAGGACGCATGAGAATCGTAAAATGTCAAGGAAACTTTTTAGCTTCAAGACATGTGCGTGATTACTCGCTACCGAGTGCGTGCAGCGCAGACAGATGGTCGCCATTTTGAAGAACGTTCATCTCTTCCGCTAGGCGTTACACGTAATTTTTACATGTATTATAGAACAGCATTGCTGTGATAGTGAAGACTGACCCCAAGTACGATTTCCCGTAAAAGTTTACTTTCTTTCCTCTGTTGTTTTGCTAAGTGTTTTACTTCGAATATTTGGCATAATGGGAATGTGCACATGTGCGGTAGATACTACCTAAGCTAGCCGATGGAATAGGCTTCTAAATAGGTTATAGTTTAATAGCTACTTGTGCTACACAAACCGATGATATCTGTTTTAATGTTTCAGTTTGTTGAAGAAGAATTCTTAACGTTAGAATTTACTAATAATTATGAGATTATGAAAATCGATATGTAATTGAGATATTTACATGTGCTTACTAGTGACACATTTTCTAAAGCAAATTAAGTATTATTATCCCATAGCTGATAAAACTTTGCAATTTTTTTTTATTTTATTCAGAAATTGGAAGCTCAATTGCAGTAGCTTGAAAAATAGTTTTTATATAGAATTGATTGTCTTGGTTGATAGAAATAATCAATCAGCTACTAACAGACGATTTTTAATTATTAGTTGTCGCTACAAAAAAGAATTCGCTATCCTGCACGGCTTCTTCGTCTTCAACATATAGCGCCTCCCCGAATGAATTCTTCTTAAATTCTCTGCCGGCGGCAGGAGCATCACTGTCCCGGGAGATTTATATCCTTGGAAGTTACGTCTTCACGGGGGTGTTCACTTTGTGCTCAAAGTTTCTTTTCTTCGTCCCTTATTCAGCCGTGAGCATTTCTCTGCCCTACGCAAGAATTTCGGATACCGAGGTTATTGCAATAAAAGAAAGAAGGAAGTTCAAGAGGGATGTCGATGATCCTTTATAGCCCCCAAGGCGATCTACATGACGTAACGTTGTTAGAACTTATCTGATCTAGAGCTGGGTGCTATTAAAGACTTTGATGCTATGAGGAGAACATTCTTCGCCCTTTCAGTCATCGAGAAAAAAATGAAGAATGCAACAAATCGATCGTGCAACTGTTCTCAGAAGCCGATCACGATGTAAAAATTAAAGCATAGATTTTTCTGAAGTTTATTTTGCCGATGATAAAATTGTTTTGACAGAATCATCTTCAAACGTATGTTAAAGTTAAACGCGGATATTATCTCGACGGCGTTAAGATATCGTAAATACCACGGTATGCGAATGGCACTTACAAGCGCTTGTGTTTACTCGACTTATGATCGTTAATGGATGCATAAAGACGCTACTCATTGTCCACTGGTAATTTCAGAAAGTATGTAACAAGTTGGCGTTAAAACGTCAGTTTACAAAATTAGATAACACGGAGGTACACTTATTAGATGCATTATTCTCTACCGTATCATAATAATAGTTGAGCTTTGAGTGCTAGGTATTATTGTAAAGGTAATATCCAACGGTATAAGAACTATTTGGATGATCCATTGGAATTTTATAATATAATATATTATAGTGTAAATTTATCAGATCTATATTTCCAGAAATCACTTGCAAATAGATCACATATTACCAGTTGTTTTTAAATCTAAAATTAAATTTGTTTAAATCTAATACACACACACACATATATATACAGGGTGGGCCATCTATTGGTACGTTTTTGAATTTCGTCGTATGGCAACACCGAACGAGCTACAGACCCGAAATTTTGACAGTTTATTAGTCATACCGTCCGCGGCACGAAACAACATGTTTTCTCTTGAAGAGCGTTTTGAAATTTTAAAAACTTATTTTCAAAGTCAGTGCTGTGTCGCCGAAACTGTACGAATTTTGAAAAGAAATATGGGTCGTGATAGAGCACCCACCGAAGGAGCTATACGCAAATTGGTGAGGAAAGTTCGTGAGAAAGGGATGTTAGTGGATGACATTATATTACGACTGTTTTGAGTGAAATTGGCGCCGAGGTAGTCCAAAATGTCATTAATAATTGGGGTGACCGAATGGCATACTGTAAGGCCAGTAGAGGGAGCCACATGAACGAAATCGTTTTTCATTCTTGACGCGGATACTTTTAGCTTCACAACAAAAAAAAAATTAATAAAAAATATCAATGTATGCTCATTTGATCGCATTTTTAAAAACGTACCAATAGATGGCCCACCCTGTATATATAATTTATTGTTTATGTACATATATACATATATAAACGCTAAGCAAAATTATTTATTGTTAATATTGGAAATTTTGCCATTAATTATTTATTCCATAATGAAACTTTTATATACAGTAATACTGTGATTACTTAAATTTTTACAATTAATTTAGGAAAATAAAGTTACGATTATTTTATTCGAATCCATAAATTAAAACAATAATATTGTTGTATAAGTTTGCATTTGCAACTTGGCTATTATTCGATAAATTATAGCAAATATTTTATTTGACGCGAGAGAAGATCTTCCGTATACGTTTATGATTCTTCGTAAAATCGACGAGATCGACGGACCAGTTGCGTCCATTATTGATGCCGAAGGTATCTATCGCTCCCGGGCTTGGTGGACCAACGTCGAAAAAGGGGGAGAAGAAGGCAATAAAATCGCAAGGGCGAAGAGGACGGAGGTAAATAACGGTGGAGGAGGCGTGGTTGGCGCGATGCGGCGCCCTCAAAGCACAGTCGTCCCTCGAGGGTACATCCTTTAAGAGCTCGAGGTACGGCGACCGTCGAAACTGGGAGCCCCCTAAGATAAGATCCTCCTAGTTATCGAACGGACTCCTGTTCTCGATCAATGTACCGAAACCCGTTCACGGATTTCGATGGAGCCGCGGGCAATCCGGTCCACCTCCCGATTTCATCTTGTGTCCGAGACACTTCAGCCTTGAACTACCACAAGGACGCTTAATCGCGATCTCGACCACGCGGATGTCCTTGATTGATTTTAAAAAGTTCTCTGCCGATTGAACTTGCCGCACGAAATCACCGTCGGCAATTTCTTCCGCAAAGCATGCACGTCGACCGTCGCAACGCTCATTTGTCTTTCCGACGGCAAAAACATTAGCACCTGCTACCACTCATCGGTCTTCGAAATAATTTTAATACTTTTGTGTAAATTAGATTAAATTGCCAAATCCTCATATTTAAAATAGTAAATTATTAAATATAATAATTTCGAAATTATTAGCAGACACATTTGTCTAAAATTATGTAAGAAACATCTTGATGTATCTATTGATCGGACATAAATGATTAAAATTGAAAAATGTTTGGATTATTTTGTCTAAAATTAATGATGAAGGGCGCGTGACATCTACTCGTGTCTCATTTCTTCGAAAACAAGACAGAATACATCCGTACCGGATAGAAGAAATAGTCGAAACACGCCTAAAGCTCCAGGCTCTAAATGGGCACCTTCGACCCGAGCTAGCCGCGGAGGATCACTTTAACGATGATACGATGAACCCGCGGCCACGGAAACAAAGACTGAGACATAAGAATGAAGGAATATACGTCGTTTAAGGTGGTAATTATAGCCTTTTTTTATATCTTTCCTCTCGCAACCGCGCGGCAGATGCGGCTAATGATAGCCCGAATGTGCCGATGTGTCTCACAGCGACGGGCGACGCGACCGGGTTCCTCGGATTCTGGCGCCGTCGATCAGGCATTACGGTCGGCTACCAATCGAGATCGTCGGGATATCGCGTGTGATGATCCTGATGACGGAAACCTTCATATGAGGAACTGGAACTGCCGCCGAGTGTGAAGAATTGAAACCCTTCAAATTGGCGGCTTTGGATTTAACGATTTTCTGTGGAACCTTTCGTGTATCTTGCGACGCGTGCACGATAATAAACAGTCATCATTAATTTGACTATTATTAGATCGAAGTAATTACAAAGTAGCTTCCAAACTTCCTCTGTAAACGAAATTAAAATTTTTTTTCTCATCTATATTTCATTCTATCACGTTGCTTCCAGGTGTTTAGAAGTTCTGAGGAACAAGTTTGTTATACTTTTAGTTCTTTTACTGTTGTTTTCTCATTGTATTTATTATAATGTATATGAATTATGAATTGACTAACTTACTTCATTTAAGATTTGAATCAAGCGCAAGGAAGTATCTTTTCCGTTTACAATTGTATGAACGCATATAGAATTGCTAAACATTACTGAACACACACACACACACACTCACACAACACACACACACACACACACACACACACATTGGTGGGATATAATAATTATAAATGATAACGACGTATTAAATTCCCTGTCTATTGTTCGTGATAAAAACGATCTCGCGCGTAACAACTACATATATCGTTCGATCTGGGTAGCACTTGGAAAGAAACTGTGCGGTGTCTCGGAACATGCGTTTCACGCTAGCCACAGGATTCTGAGAAAGTTTAGAAATGGTCGAGTTTTAGGAAAAACTCTGGAATCCATGAGTTCGTTCCTACGTCTCTATTACATTGCATGAATGACCCTATCTATATGCAAATTCTACGCGGGTTTTGTCACCCTCGGTAAAATTAGATTTGCTGCACTCTTTTTGCGCGCGATCCCATCTGTAGCGGAATATGCGTCCATACGAAGAAAGTGAAGAAACGATGTTAAGCCTAGTTCTGACTCCGCCCTGCGCCTCCAGCAGTCTCTAATTACCAAAAATTTTACGAGCCGCGCTACGGGTTCTGTCATTTGTTTGCTTAAGCACGCCGGAAGTCCAAGCTAATTGATTATCTGCTAATTTGTAACGTTGTCTACTTAGAAGATACCGATGTATGGAGATTCTGATGCCATCTTCTTTCTCTTCTAATATCGTACATCGATTCAATCAAATGGTCCTTAATTATTTCATATAACAAAATAACTAGGAATATCATTGATCCATATTATCGTCATTTATTTTATACATATATCCATTTAATTAAATAGATATATGTATATTTTTATTTACTTTTCATTTCTTAAGATTGAAGAATAGAAATCAGAATTTTAGAATACGAATTTAATTAAACTAATTGTAATTTGGAATTATAGATTATATTTTGATCACAATGCAAATATAAATAGCGTGCGTCATTTTATCAATTGATGGAATTTATACAGGGAAGAACTTTTGTACATTGCGATCCGAACAATGCATACGCGTGTTTTCAGATGCCCGACACGCGATCAATGATTGTGGCTAGGTATAGGCCAGGTGAATATACAGCTGTTCCGTCCATGAATTTCTAATGCTTCAAAAATCGCGGCTTACTCGAATGAATAATAAATAGTCATGCGAAGTGTTCGTGTGTAAGAGGATCGACTGGCTTTTTTTCATCAATTTTTGAACTTTTATAATTTTTAAATGAAAGATAAATATTAACAATTATAATTATTTATTGATTTATTATAACAGTAAATAAAATATAATGTTACTCTGTACATTCTAAAAATAATTATTTATTTAGAACAATGAATTTATTACAATTTTTCCGTTTTTTTTTGTGTACGTAAGACCTTTTACTTGATAAGAAACGGAACTATAAATGCATCAACTTTCATTCACATGAAAGTAGAAGCAAGTGATGTTTACCCTTGTCTTATTAACGGATTGGATAATTGTATCAAACTCGATCTGATACGTAATTTAAGTTCGTTGACTGTAGAGCGTGTTACTTACAGTTCTATGATGATGAGATTTGTCTGTCATTATGTTATTTTTACCTTCGTGCTGATTTCAACCGTGGGAAGGGAGAAAAATGGTATTTAGATTCAAATAAAAGTGTGCCTTCAGGAGGTGTGATGGAATATCGTTAATGATTAAATAATCATTACTTTTGAAGTATTAATCATTTGACGTTAGATACTTACATACTTAAGGCCTATTAAATATGCATTAATGTTAATGTTCTTTTTCATGGATATTAGATAAGAAAAATTTCCTTAATCATTTATTAATATTTTCTTAATCGTTTATTAATATCATAGAAATTATTAACTTTTCTTATATTGAAAAAGTTAATAATTTCTATATTAATAAATGATCTTTTTCTTGCTTAAAGAAGAAAATGACTTTAAAAATTCGAAAATTTAATAGAATCTTAACTCTTTGGTGCCACTTTATATCATTTTGCTACGTATTTGCCACTGTAAAGAATATCATTTAAAAATAAACATGTAGCAAACAAAAATGAATAGTATATCAAAGTTTTTTTACTCCAAATGTCAAGAAATACACATATAACGATATTAGCAATTGTATTAATAGAAAAGTTACAACACAAAGCAAAGTATAAGAAACCTTATAAGTATGCCATACTAGGAGTGGCACCGAAAGGTTAAGAAAGCAATTTTAAATATGTACTTAAAGAGTTCAATAATTAGAAAATGAAGTTGATTATTGTATTGAAAATTGACGTAGTTGGGAGAGTATACAAGAAAGATGTTTCACATTGAATCGAAGAATAATTTGGACGAAGCAAACAGTATACTCTTAAGATATTATTAATTTGATTCGCTGACAAGCAATAATTTTGAAATCTTTAAAGATTCTCGGAAAGTAAAACAAGACCAGAGAGCCAGTCGTGAAGAGCGTTACGTCTTACTGAAATTTATTCGGCGCAGTGTAAACCGCTAATTATTAGTCACAAACCTTTTCGCTAGTAAAAGTAACTTTTTCGTAGCTTTCTTTCAGAACGCATTCCATAAACCTGTCTTCGGCAATGCACAATTTTAAAGGGATATTTCTTCTTGAACTTATTCTTTTATTCATTTTTTTCTACTTATTTTCTTGCTTCAGTCATTTTTCTTTATTTATTTTCTCGCTTATTTTTATACAGTTATCGAACAGTTATATATTCACGTCAAAGAATAATATTTCTAGATGGGTGTAAAATATCTCCCTGTTCGTATTTTTATTTAAATCACAATTTTTTTTAGTCATATTATTTTTCATTATAATTTAATTATGTTTATGTTATTGATAATGATTATTGGCAGGTATTTATACATATACTAATTAGGACCACTTTCAAATCACATTTAAAAGTACATATATTAATTAAGAAATTATGCTTCCATGCAACTACAATATATTAAAAGTTGACTTGGACCGAACAGCGAAATGATCGTTATTGCATATGATTAATATGTCTTATGCTATCTATGCATCAGTAATGCAACATGTTATTACTTTATTGCTATATCTATAATTTGCTCATTATTGGTTACCTAACAGTCTGCTACTTTCACCGTATCGTACGGTGTCCTACCGGACACTTCGGCCTAAATAAAATGGAGCGCTGTTCTTGTTGTCAAACGACGCAAGCAATCGTTAAAAGAATGTAACGTGACACGATGTGTACAATAAAGCAATTTTCAAGAACACTGTCTTGAAATCGCCGGCTTTCGGGGTCAGAAGCAGCCGCGGCCGCATTTCGCCGCGGATTGCAGGAACTTGACGATCCACGTTGACCCACTCTACGCGGGTCCGGACTGTAATAACACGGCAGCACGAAACAAACCGACGAATTAGTACTATCGGGTTCTGCGAAAGCGGTCGACAGACGGACGTTACCAGGACGAACGAATGAACGAAAGAACAAACGGACAGACGAACAGACAGCTAGCGCGAGGGCCAAGCGAGCCGAGCGGAGCGAGGAAGAGATCGTTGGGGAGCGCGAGACCTGGAAAAGGCCTGGTCTCGTGCAATTACGGGGCCTCGGCAACCCCGGCATTATCCCCAATTATCCGCGTGCGTTTTGAGGCTAGGTTTTCGGGTCCCCTCGGGGGCCAGAATCCGCGCGAGAGCCACCGCGAGGCATCGCGACCCAAACGTCCGCACAGACCTCGAAGATACAGAGCACGGAAGGAAGGAGAGGAAGAGGTGGAGATGCAGAGGGAGACTGGAGCACCAGTGATCCATTATGTGGCGTCTGCCGTCAGACACGGATCGATTTCACCGTTTTGGCGCGATGTCTGGTCTGCACGTCTCTTCCTACGACCGCAAAAGCCACGCGATCGGAACGGTTGCATATTTTGTGGCAACCGTTGCGGATAGTGTCAAGATTCAACAATTGGGTGACTTTAAAGTATCTGAATTGATATCTTGAATCTTAGAGAAAAAGGTTTCATTTGAGTAATATTCTTAAGAGTAATCATTGAATCAAATTTTTTACGTCTATATTCTTCTTAGATAAATCAATCTTGAATTACATCGATCTAGGATCTAATAGACTATTAATAATAAAACATCATTCTTTCATTGTTGCTTTTATATTTTGTATTTCCACGGAAAATTTTTCTATTTAAAAAGAAAGAACAAATCTATAAAAAATTAAATTTGATTAATACTCTATTAAGATCTTGAAAACAGAGATGGAGACCAAGAAAATATTCCATTCGATTGTATACTAAATCGAAATAGTAGATCTATTACGCGGAGTCTGGCATCAGCCCCGAATCGATACCGACGATTCGAACCTGCGGACCTCTTAACCGCAAGGCATGCGACCGATTCACCATGGAGAGCTGATGCAGAGCTATTCTGATGACCGCACGTCGAATGCCTCCGGTGTAATCGTGAGCGGAAGGACGAGTGGAGGAAGGTCGAATAGACGATTACAGCTGCTGAGTGAAAACCGTTACAGATCTACGAGAGTGGTTTCGATGCAGTTAATAGTGTATCGATTATAAGATCATTTTTTGATTCAGAGTATTGTGAACATAACGTGGAAAGATAAATAGGACGACGATGCTCGAAATGGTGATAATGGATGAAGATAAGCAGGTGTTTCCGTCGATTGAAATTTATCGCAATATTCTAACGAGAACACTGTATAGTGTAATCAAATATGCCTTGAAGACGATTTTGAAGGTAACAGGACTAATAAAAAAGAGAAAGATAAACGATGGCGAATACCGGAGGTGGAAGTAAATGGCTGTAAATGCATTTTTGTGATTATACACTCCTTTTTTAGAACTTAGATGTGGTGCTTACGAAGTATCGCCTTGACGATGCCGAAGGACAAAGAAGATAGAGTGAAAAAAAGTATTCTGAACAAACCGTTATGATGACACGGCGTTAATAAAAGATTGTTTATCGCGCATATTCTTTATGTCGTTAACTTTCCACTAATATATATAATTATTATGCCTATAAATATATGAAGTAACTGATCAAGGAAAACTTATGATATCTAGATATAATATCTAAAATGATTCCATTATGGTGATAATTTACATCAACAAGTTATTGATTTGATAAATAATTATTTACTGATATATGCGACCTGATTTGATTTGATAAATAATTATTTACTAATATATGCGATTTGACTTGAATATTACAATGATATAAAAACAAATTTTTTTAATCTTCTTGCTGTTCAATGAAAAGAAGCTCAAAAAAGCGTGATTTTATCACAATTTCTGAATGTCATTAATACAGTTTATATAAACGATTCGGTCTTTCTTTAACACTCTAATACAAATGTTACATGTAAACTATCTCTCAATGCACAAATCATAAAAACTACATAAAATAGTCAGAAGTTAATCAAGGCTGAAAAACTTATAATATCTAAATATGATGTATCAAATAACTACATGACAGTGATAACAGCTTCAACTAAATATTGACTTGATAAATTCATTAATGTATGGGATCAAACTTGAATATTATAATTTTATCAAATTTTTTAATCTACTTGCTATCTCAATGAGAAGCTCAAGCGCAATTTTATCATAATTTCTGAACATTAATGCAATTTATGTAAACAATTTAAGGGCTTTAAGACTTATATATATATATAACCGTCTCCCGTGCATAACAACTATGTAAAATTATCAGAAGCTAATCAAGGTGAAAAATTTATGATATTTAAATATGATGTCTAAAATGACTGGTAGTGATAATCTACTTCAACTAATTATTGATTTGATAAATAATCATTTACTGATATTTATGATCTTATGACTTGAATTATAATTACAATAAATTTTTTGATCTACTTATTCAATCCAACAAGAAGAAGCTCAAGTGTGATTTTATCATAATTTCTGAATATGACATTAATGCGATTTATATAAATGGTTTGAGCTTCAAGTCTCTCATACAAATTTTATACGTAACCATCTCTCATAAATAATAACAACTAAAAGGCGGCCTAGGAATCTTTCACTTACACGTATTACGCGTAATTAAATATGACCGATATGCGCGGGATACCTGGTGTTAGTCGACTCGTTTGAGCGAAAACGAAACCGAATAACACATTTGTAAATGTGGTAGCTATGCGATCAACTAACCACCGTATAGCTTACCATGTTCCGACAGAAACTTCCTAGGTGCCTGTGGAGGGTGTAACTTGCCTGGCGGTATCTTTCGTAAGCTTTCGTTGATCGGCGGAGGTGATCTAAGCCGCTCAATCATGGAAGGGTAGGGCCGGGTGGGCCATGAAAATAGCGCACTTTAGAGAACTCTGGGCGAGTTCTACGGAACGGTTGGCGTGCCAGAAGAGATTTACAGTCTCCGCACCGGAAAAGGTACCAAGAGGGCGGCCGGTGGAAGAATGGTTTCCGGTGAACGTAGCTCATAGTCCAGGCGCTTATATACATTCACAACGACCGATATACGTATGCCAACGTATACAGAACTGAACTAATGCTGAACCGTATAATAGACACGCTCGGATACGTGCTTGCATGCTAGAAGGATTTGTATCTAAAACAGATTCCGCGCCAGCATATATCAGAGTGCATTGCGTACGGCAAGAGACTTGATGTACATTCGAGAAAATCAAGGTATTTTTTACCCGAAGGAAGACTTCTCCAAGCGTTTCTATCCGTCGGAAGTCGTCGGTTCCATACTTAACACCACGCGATTCTTGCTGTATACGCTCTCGCTCTTCCGACGGCTTGTGCCGTGTTACTTCAGTCGCTTGAGAAGTGTTTGTGAGAAGATATACAATGGGGGATTGTTTGATTTGGAATTGTTAGAATGTACTGCGGAACAAATGTATAAAGCCATAATTTTAATTAAATGAACTATCACCGTGATTACGGCTGAACTGGGCGAACATCACTTTAAAAATGTATAGCTCTTGCTGTAAATTCCGCATGCCTCAAATGATTGAAATAACATTTTTCTAAGAAAGTAAAATTCACTCGCGCTTTGTCCTACCTTAGAATTGTTTTCTATTTCCCCTTGTCGCACCGATTCTTCGACACAGTACGGGGAGTACTAACCGAACCCAGAGCAACTAAGATCATAACGCGCAACGGCGGCATGAGCATTGTTACTCATTTCGCGAAACGTACGGTCTGTTTACGCCGACGATTACACGCGAGGCTAGGAGTTAAAGTGTTAAAGGGATTCCAGCTTTTGTTCGTTCCGCGTTCGGGCGTGAACCACGTGTCGGTTATGGTCGAGCCTGCTATTTCCCCGCGGACGATCCCTTCAATCAGGAATTACGTACAGCACGCATGGTGCCCACCACCGCCGCCACCGCCGCCGCATATGTACGGCTTACAACTCGCGGCTTAAACCTTTTGAACACAATTTTCATAATGATATGCGAGAACAAGAGAGGTTGAGTCGCGCGGCCTGCTGCATGGCTCCACCTGACATACAGAGTGGATCACGCGGCAGATGACCACCGGTCTCCAACATTATACACCTCTGAAACCAATATTCTTCGGCGATAATGAACGTCCTGGAAGGCGAAACGTCTACCACCGTGTCAATTGTGCGCACAATATTGACATTGTGCTCTGTCGTCGTCATCAAAAGTGAACGATGCGATGGTTAAAAGAAGAAAGAGAGAGCCTTGACACAGGAAAGGCAACGAACTCCGCCGGCCGGTCAAATTGCTACCTTCTTCAGCACACCCTCCTTATTGCGGCTCTAGTTCCGTCGTGGAAAATCACTTTGAGAGAGTTTCCGGAATTGGATTTAAAAGGAGACATTTATGGTTGGAACGTATGACGATCGATGTACTCGCATGGTTAGAGAAGAAGGAATTTAAGATTAAATTTTTATTCATGCATATTTGATATATGATAATTCGCTTCTTGCAAATAAATCTGTGTCTATATGGAAAGAATGATTTTAAAAACGATACGAATTTGGACACCGATAAGAATAAATCTAATTAATCCTTTCGCGACCAATGGAACATATTGTATGTGTCCCACCTATTATAAAATGTTGATCAATAAAAATTACAAAAAAGAAAAATTAAATCGGTCATGAAAGGTTAAGTGGAACTTAGTGTTTAAGTATTTCTATATGAATTTTTTTATATACCTACATATTTGGTTTTGAAGATCATACGCCAAAATCTTTTTTGATTTTAAAACATAATTATGAGCAGAACCAAAATAGTAATATCACTTATTGAATTGACAAGCAATTTAATAACTTTTTTATACTATAATAAGTATCTTTATAAGAATATTAATAATCTGGTGTTAATGATAATCTTAAGAATGCTTTTGCTAAAATATTTAAAATTTAGATATCAATTTGAAAATAATTTTATTAATTATCAAAATAATATGTAAAAAACACTACTTAAACACTTAAACAGCAATACTGCAAAAGTTTTGATATTCTGGTAATTAGTTTGAGCAGTCTTATAGACTCGTAATTATTTTGATAGTTAATAAAATTATTTTCTGCATCTAACTAAATTTTTAAATATTTTAACGAAATTGTTTTTTCTGTGTATTGACTTGTTGCATTGAAAGTCAATTCGTGATTTCTAAAGCATTAAAAATAAAAGGAATATCGAATTTAAAAATTTGCGTGGCCACTTACATTTAAAATAATCAAAAGATTCCACGACGGAAATAATTACATAAATAAAACATATGATATAATGATGCTGGTGCGTCTAATAATTTTCAATCATTTTTGATATTTTATTCGTACGATAAGTGTCTTGGTAATATTATCCGATACCGATATTGAAAAGGAGGATGCCCTGTGTCAGCTTGTAATAAGATAGCGCATTTACGTTTTGCGGACGAAATATCAAACTATCGACTTTTCTCCGTCCGCCGCGAAACTAGCGGCCTTGATCGCTTCACGTAGGAAGTTCATGACCGTGATCCAGGAAGATTGCATCCGAGTCTGCGGGCGGACTCGGCTGGAATACAGCGAGATTCTCACGCGAGTTTCCGCGTGCAGGCGTACCGCACGCGTACCTCGCATCACGAAGCTCTTGGCTATCGTTTTCTTGCTGCGCGTGCAGCTTTCGAAATATCGTGGCGCTCCGCTCTACGGTTCGGTGCCTATCAATCACTTGACGCATGGTCCGACAATAAGACTCCTCGAAAGAGAGAGAGCTATTATCCTGCCAGACTCTGGTGATGCACGACCTCCAGGCCCCTCGATACTGGACCTCGAGTCCTCGCCAAACGACCGCACGAAAATTTCACAATGTTTTGCGAAATAGCAAGAATAAAATTTCGATGCGATTGTAACATAATAGAGAATTTCGCACGTTATGTTTCACCTATTTATCTCGGTGCCAGTAAAATAGCTTTATTGTAAAGTTAATTTAAAAGAACTATTTTTTTATTAAAATTTAATTTAAAGAATTTTAAAGAATCTATAAGAGATATATCAATCTATCATACATATATACTTTCATAATTTTCTAATATTTAAATATATATGGTACAGAAATATTTATGCGCAGTTTATATTTTGTATTCTATATTTTTAGAAAATTTGTTTGAGTTATTTATTCTAAAATCGGTATCACATGAAATATATCATAAAAGTCTCCTTAAAATGGATGGAGTAATATCAGTAAAAGTACATGTTGGAGGGAAGAGAATTATGATGGGCTCTCAGGAAGCTTCACGTTCGTATTAAATCTCAAGCAAGTATGGCATAATGAAAAATCCGACAGTAGACATAAGTCAGGGCCGTCGCGAGGAAGAGCGATCGGGCTTGTTCTCCTCGTGAATATTCATCGATCTCTGCCGCGTTACATACAATGGCAGGACTGAGACCGGCGAGGAGAGAACGAGATTCCGTACTATTAGTGCGGAAAGAACGTCCGCAACGATAAGATATTCTCTGCTCGTATAACATGTTCCGATCCTCGTGGAATCCATGTTAGAATCTTTGTCGATACTTTCTGTATATATCATTTCTTGAAATAAATAAATAGTCTTCGCTATTATACTTAAATTTTGTCAATCGCCTTCTGCATATTATTATCTTAACCGTAAACTTCAATATGTTTAAAATAATTAATTAACCATTGCACTGTTTTCACTACATTTTATATATACAATATCCATATAAATTTTATTATTAATTTTTAATATATGCTTAAATATTAAAGAATCAACTTAATATCTTAATACTTAAAGAACTGTATAAATATTTTTTTGGAGTAGCAGTTTTTGAAAATTTCTCAAGTTCTCGAAGTAATTGCGGGATTCAAGGCGATTCTTGAAGAATCGCGTGACAGGCTAGCATCCGTGAATCCTCGAGGGAGGAAAACTCGTACATATGTTGGTGTGCATGTATCCGAAAGGTACACGTATGTACAGTTCCAAGATCTATCGTTGCGTACAGGAACACATGCTACGTACTCGCCGACGGCGCGAATCGTCACGAATGCAAGTATAATATGTACAACGAAAGCTAGAAACCAACCGCGGGGAATTCACGAATCACGCGACACATGTTGTTCCTGAGGTTAACTTCCTCTCATGTCCACGTTCATTTTTATTAATTTCATCAAAAATTCGTAGAAAAAAAACTCGCCGCATCGCGGAATTGCTTGCCAATTATTCACTATCATGACACTTTATTGCGTTCTTTGCAGCAGCACGGTTGGATACACAAGATGCGTCTTCAATTTTTTACCGAATTTTATTCCCCTTCGGTGCTACTTTCATATAGAAAGTTTTCTTATTTTATGTGCTTTACATTTTTATCAATAAAGATACATATACTTGCATTGTTGCCGTTATATTCATTAATATGGCGTTTAAAAAAAAATTTGTTATAATATGTTTATTTTGATGTATATTTTTATACAATACTTTTATACAATATCTACGTGATAAAACATCAAAAACGAATTTAACGTTGCTACGGTGAAACGTTGCTGCATCGTTGCTAGAATGTTTTAAAACATTTCTTGCTTTTTGGAACGTATTGTGTAGCATCAAAGAGATTAATAGAATTGTTGTAAATGTAAATGAAAATTTTACCAATTTTGCAATAAAGAATGAATTTCGAGACGCTTGTTAAAGAATAGAGACATTAAATCAAGTGTGTACATCGTACGTACATATGTAAAATAATAAAAACTTGAGAAAAAGTGACTAAAGGCTATACATCAGGTAATTTTATTGCATTTTTTTGTTCACTTTTAGTTTTACTCACGGGGTATAGTTTTCTTCGAAATGACATGCAAATGCAATAGGTATCCAAGGGGAGTCTGGTTTTTCAGGGCGTTACCCTCAGAAATTCTGGTCGGTTGGTTGGTCGATGCAGAACGTCGAGGGCGGTGCATCTGTCGGCGGAAGATTTATATCCTGAGGCCGAGGTTACTTCTACCCATTCCCGACTCGCGGTCGTGCTGGGCAAAAAGCCAAACTTCGTTTTGGAATTCGTAAATCGACGCCTTAAAAAAAATTGTTTCTTACATTATGGATTAAAATGTTCTAACAGATTTATTTGTATTTACACGTATTATCTCGTAGTCGAAGTATTAAGTCAGTAAATGTATACACTTATTGCAGTCTGCTGTAGTCAATGTATATATTTACTAAAATTAAAACTTTACTCTAATATATAATTATTTAAGTTCAACTAGTTAATCAGTAATGGATACTCGGATAACCAGTAATACTAATTATACCTCGAAATAAAGCTAACAATATGAATCGGATGAAATCATGTTTACTTGCATACGCAAAACATACACGAGAATGTTTTCAACGATTAAACGGAAACCTATAAGAACGTCTATTAGCAAATTGGACAGTCTTTGTTCATTACGATCCCAGGAAAGTAATTAACTAGCACTCAATTAATTATATATTTACGGCTATCGTTTTGTGGCACGCGAAGCATGACGTCGTATTTTAATACTTTGCGGATCACATGATAGAGATTCGAATGCAGATACGGTGTTATAGAATTAAATATGGTTTAGTATCGATATTAATACATAATTCTTATGCTAAATAATAAGTAAAATAATAAATGCAAAAATTCGTACGTTAATTGTATGCAATGAATTATTAATCTATTCTTATACACTAACAAAAAAAAAACAAGTGTTTCATACATCATATAAGTTGAGCTTATATAAGGCAAAGTGAATAAATTCAATGTTAAAAAATATGCAATTAAAGAACACAACGCGCGCGCAATATTATATATTCATAGGAAATAATAATTATGATTTGAGGAGGAGTTGAAATCCAATGATTCCGCTGATCCTTTCTGCAGTATACGAACACCGGGCATTAACATTACCACGGCGCGTTTCAAAATGGAGGATTCCGGCTCGGCGAGAAAACGATACGATGCGCGGCGCGATTATAACTCGGCCGCGAGGGCCGTCGGGTCTATCAAAACCCGCTCGGCTATATATCAATGCCATCTATACGTATAATTTTGATGTCGACTGGCTCTTGGTTTTATTTGCCACGCGTAAAAGTGAAGGCGTACGCGTTGCAATGCGAGATTTGATGTTAGGTAGACGTAGCACTGCACTTTGTTCCATTCTTTTATACGTCGATCCAGTCTTTTCGAGGTGATGGAATAGGCATACCAAAGAAAGCCTTTGGCTTGTAACTCGTTATTATTGTTCAATACATCAACACGTGAAACATGAAGAAAAAGAAAATTAATGATTATTGATTATCTGTCTAAGTTATCCACTGTTAAATATCAAAAGAGCAATAGTAACCCAATTTCTTAAGTTAAATAATATTTTGTTACATTTAACTTCTATGTGTGTCAAAATGTAAATCAATCCATTTCTGTAGTTGAATTGCTTAGTAAATGATGTCTATATTAATATATGCGTACTTGGTAAATAAGAAACTAAACTTTAAGTTCAATTAAATACATTTCTTAAGTTAAACTGTTTTATCTCATTGTTGTAGTTAATTAAAATTAAAGATATTTTGAGAATAGGAGCAGTGACGACCTACAGAAATTATTAATAATAACTCAAGTTGAGTATAATTTGACATTATGAATTTAATGATGCTTAAAATTAATAACTTATGGTTACATGTGAGAAATACGATTATATTTACATCTGTTACATTTCATATTCGCATACAGACATAGCGACTTGTCGTCACATTGCTATATTTTATTTGCAATCCAACGACCATCGTTATTATATAGTTTAACTAACTTGATTACTAACTCGATTAACTAAACATGAAAAATACATAGCTCATGATCGAGGAAGAACACTATTGGCAGTTAAATGATATGGTACTACATGAAAGTAATAAATGTCACATTGTGATTTAATGGCCCTGTAATTTTGATCACTTAGTGTAATAACTGTCGCTGTATTACAAGTTATAAAGATATAAGCAGCATAGTGTCAATTGGTGTTTCTTTTTATTGACTTTTATTTATCGAAATATTATATCTTTTGACACTTTTCCTTTCATAAAATCAAATTTATATGGTCGTGTGTACCCAACACTTCAAAGAACTGCTATGAAGATATAAATAGCATATGTCAATTTTTAGGTTTGTCTTACTACGATTTTTATTTGTACATCAAAATATAGTTTATTAATCTCTTGATATTTTTACTCTAGTAACATCAAATTTATATGGTCACGTATATCCAACCCTTTGAAGAAACGTCATAATTTATAGGAGTCTCTTCTGTAAATTTCTAAGTAAACTTCCATCAATTTTTTTTATTGTGACTATAGTCATGACGTTCGTAGAATACGCATATACGTTTCAACAATATTCTTTCCCGCCATTTTGTAAGGTTTCGAAGGACCAGGGCGCGGGCGAAGATGCCCATACACCACGCTCTTCTTGCGCCGAGATCGGTAATAACCCAATAAATCAGGGTACCCCAGCCGGTGCAATTACGTTCCGTGGCTGAACCCAACCCCTCTCGTAAATATTGCCCTCTGCACACCGACGTAGCATCTTCGCCAGGTCCACCGTCGTTTCTTCCTCTCTCAGTTTTCACTTCTTTTTTTTTATAACAGTCTCACGACCCCGCCGCAACGCAGGGGATCTTTCTCGTGTGCATTACGCCGCGCTGGGGTTGTCGACGATACTCGTGCCTCATCCCCCTTGCGAGCATCTCGTTCGTGTTCTTTTATTACCGCCCGCCGTTCTCTTCCCGCATGCGGACACTATAGAGGAACCATGGGAACCGTCGTGCCATGGAATGTTCGAATCCTTTTGGGGGGTTTAATTGCCACTGTGCGATCTGTTAATTCGCGAGTGTCAGCTTGAGAAAGCGAATCGAGAAGCGAGAGGGAGGATTTATCTTTCCACCGTCGACAGCATCGACGTGAAGATTCTACGGAGTGCGTGTTCGTGAAAATATGGGGATCGAAACGCGATGGATAAGAATGTATCTGGACCCTATGAGTGAGCCGTAGAAAAGCAAAATAGCGAGAGAACTGAGATGATTTTATTATAGATTTATTTTAGATTTTTATTATAGATTATTATTATAGATTATTATTATAGATTTTTATTATAGATTTTATTATAGATGATTTTATTATAGTATGTATGTTAAATAAAAAGGAATCAATATAAATCAAAACTAAGGTTATTGACAATATATTGCTATATCTGTGTTTAACAAAATTTATTTTACAACTGTTGAGTTTTTCTTTGCTGAGATTAGGATTGTTCTATCTAAAAGTATAATCCAATCAGCACGAAAAAAAAAAACTTTAAACATTTGTAAAATAAACGTTCTATTGAACGTGATCAATTTCCTAAAATGTTTCGTTGTTTGAGATTAAACTGATCGCGAAAGACATAATTAATAAAGTATTAATAATAAATAATGTACTTACAATATTAATATACATATTTATTATATTTTCTTGAAATTATATTAAGAAAAGTTATTATGGTTTGAATCTTTTAAATCTATTTTTCACCTCTTTCTAACAATGATTTCGTCAGATGCAGCTCTGATGAACATTTGCACAATTATTTCTTTCAGGGTGGAGGAGGAACTACAAGAAGGGTCCTACTTATGGCGTTTTCCGAAAATTGTCGCCAACATGCGATGCCATGCACGCTCCACACATGGCATATGACAGGTATACCATCACAGAAACGCAATTCTATCAATTTCGTCATTCTCGAAGGGGCAGAAGATGCGCGTTCGTTACTTTTGACAGCTGGCCCACATTATTACGCCAATAATACATCATCGTCGCGCAACGATCTGTTTGTTAGGGTGTTCATGACAAAGTACATTAAGTAGGAAAGCGTAAAAACGACACGAGGCAAATTACATCGTTTGGTGGCACTGAAATTTGCACGAAAAAAATGAGCGGTTGACTAATGTCGCAAACGATGTAACCGAAATGGTCTGTATTGCTCCACAATTATTGAGACAATTGAGCACCGTACGACACGCGAGTATAAATAACACTACAGTTCCAGCTTATAGTTGGAAAGGTGTGGATAGACAGTCTGAACATCGCAAAACTTGCATAATCCTTTAGCCTAGGAATTAGCTGCTTTGCTTTATTATCTCTAGGCTTGCTAAGACGATTAGAGCATTATAGTATACATTTGTTTGATAATGTCAAGAACTTTTGCAATACTGTAATATGTCCCTTCATAGTTAATATCACACAAACAATATACAGTAAGAACTCTGGACGATTGTTGACGGAATGAAAGTGACATTATCGTTTCAATGACAATTGTTCTCGATCATTGTTCTTGCCTCAAGGATATTTTCGTAATATTTCTAGTTTATTATGCTAATCTCTGAGATTTTAATATTTATACATTTGTCAATCAAAGTTTTTTTTTATCATTTGTATACCTTCTATTTATTTTGTATATACACATCTTGCTGCTGTTGATTGCAATAAATCTCTTTGTTACAGAATAGATACATATTTTTTTTCTCGTTGCGAATAGCTGCTGAGAAAATGGAATAGTAATGGTATGCCTTTCTAGAGCGCTTTAGTTCGCCATCGGCATTTTGGCGTTAGGCAATAAATCTCGAGGTGAGTGGGCTTTAGAAGCCCTCGCCGTGTTAGAAAAGAAGAAAGTAAAATGCGAAAACGAGGGAATGCGCGCTGCCAATAGATTTACGAGGCCATCCGTCTTCGTAGTACGCACTTGATGCTCACGCTCGCGATAAAAGCACAGCTCATCTACGCATGTATGTGCATGTGTATGTGTTTGTGCGCACGGCACGTATACATATGTACGATTCTAGAGGAACGGTTCGTTATTATAACCCACGGGGCGTAATTGTTTCCAAGGAACCGACATGGAGAAGACCTTGCCTGAGAACCAGAGATATTAGCAGTCTTTCTACAGGACCTTTCAGTAATAATGCCAGTAGTCACGATCACTTTGCTTCATTCTAATTGTAGCAGCAAGAAAGAACTAGAATTTGCATCGATATTACGATTGCACAGTGCCGGTATCATAAAAAGGATGGCTGTAAAAAAAAAGCGTAATTATAAAATATATGCACTTATAGGAATAAAACTGAAAATTATTGATCCAATTCGTGCTTAGCTACTTTTATTTTTAAGTTTAAAAGCTCAATTTTAATTTTTAAAATTACGAAAGAAACGCAAGGATAAAGTGGAGCCAAACGAATTAGAATGATTGATTAATTGACTTACTTAAACTCATTCATCTTTTAGCGCTCGTTTAACTTGTTTAACTTATCAAAATGTACAGGGAAGTATGTTAATACGAGTTATAATAAAAATAAATTCGACAAAAGTAAATTCGACAAAGTTATAACCACGAAATAACATAGTTCTATTTAAACACGATGGCAAGTACTGTATTAACATAACAGAGTGATAACACAATGGCACGTGAGCTTCATAGAGTTTTGTTAAATTTAAATTTGGAAAGTTTCACATTCACGTGATGACTCTGACGGCACCGTTATCGGTGAGACCTTGCTTGAAAATGTCGTGATATTAGTTGGCTTTCGCGGGAAGCTCGAATGATAGTGCCGCTAGTCACGACTACCTCGGTCGATTGTAATCTAGCGAGCTCGAAGAAAGCCCACGGTTGTATTTTTATCAGTGATCATGCAAAGTTACCTTTTTTAGAAGCGTGCAGCGTCGAAAACCTTAAGCTTTATCGGCGGCTTATTCGAACTTCATGTAAGGTAATAACGCCGAAAGTAATCAAATGAAATAGGCGATCTGTGAAATTAAATTATTAGAAACACGCCAAACAAACGATGATGTTAACATGTCTGATTGAATTTGTTATCCGTTGAGATGGAATGATATATAATATTAAATTACAAAATTCGAGATATAAATCAGCAGCGATTAATTTTATTTGTTTCCAGATTTACCCCGTGAGAAGATTAAAAGGATCCACAAGTCTTAAGATCACAGCTGGAAGATTATCTTTGGAAGAGCTTTTTCCGATGTTGGCGATTACATAATTAATCGAATAATATGCAAATTTCTTCATAATGATATCCGCCGAACTATTAATCAAATTCTAGATTACCGCGCAGTTTTCATCACAAAAAGATGAAGAAAAACTCAATTAATTGCGTAATGTTATGCATTCGGAAAGCATATTATACATTCCGAACGAATGTCATCATGCAATTAATAATTTTTTTAATAGACGGAAATATATTAATAAAATAATGTTTGTAGAAATATCTTCATACTATATGATTTAAAGCTATCGAACATGATCCAAAACGTAACATAAAAGTAAGTCACGAATCTTTCTAGCTTTTTCGTTGTTTATTATTTTCTCGGATACTAGATACTAGATTCCAGAAACTGTTTTCTTTCGGTGCAGATTACATCCCTGTGGATGTAATTTTTTCACATCTCACGGTGCGAGATATGAACGCAAATCAATGGCCTACGCGCGAAATTTTTTACGCATTTCGCAATGTTCTCGCATGTTACGAGAAAATAGCGGAGATACGTGTGTCAGCGGAGAAGGGAGGAGGGAGGGAAGAAAAAAAATGATTTTTTTAGAGCGCGAACCCGGAATGGCGCCGGCGGTCCGGTTTAATCTCGACACGCCCATTACACACGACGTACATATTACATCACGATCGCACTCGATAGCAAGCGTATCTATACGAGCCCTATTCCCCTGTGCCTACCTACGATACGTGTAAGTCGCAATTAAAATTCAAGAAAAATTCTCGGAAACCTGTTTCGAGAGCGAGCGAAATATTTCGCTATGGGGTGGTCACGCAGGAACGCCAGTCGCACGGATGATCTCGTTTAATTGCCCTCAGCCCTTAAACATTCTCCCTCGAAATTTTTGTCGTCCATATTTGATATTCTCTACCATTGTGGTCAATTATTCCGCGCAAGATTTGGATATTTCAACACCTTGTTAGGAGTAGATTTGTGGCCAAAACAACTTTAATTATAATATATAATGTACCATATATAACTAATATACTTCTGATTTTATCTTTATCATTTTATTTTATCAGGTTAGTATTCATAATCGATTCTTATATTTAAGACCGTCTTAAATATAGTGTTAAGACTATAAACCAATCACAGAACCATATTAATATATTAAGATTTTACTTAAGGCTATTTTAAAATAAGAACGGAATATGAATAGGTCGTAAAATCTAGTCAAACTAAAATTTATGATTATAACAGGAAAGAATTTAATAAATGTTATGTATATATATAAAATGCATTTTTATAATTTTATAATAATTATTAATAAATGTACATGAACAAAATTTATATTCTTATTTATTCACGAAAAATCTTAATAATTTTGTATTTATAAAAAATTATTTATTACCTATATAATATAGCTCGACAATAATGTGACAAATGTAGTCAATATTTAATAAGCATATCTGCATATGTAAGGTGTAATTTGCGCAATATTAGAAACATTCCTAGCATGCCATATTGTGGCAATTTTCACTCGTTGCTAATCTTACAATCAGTAATCGATAAAGTCGTCACACCACGCCAAGTTCCCAGGAAACAATATCACTTATCTTACCATTTTTACACTTCGCTGATAATTTTTTTTTTTTTTTACCTACTGCATCGGAACGTTTCTGCGGCGTTCGCGAGTAAGTATCGATTACGCGACGTTAGCGAGAGAGAGGAAATTTCTTCGTGGAAGTCATTTTCTAGCGTGAGTATCTTGATACTAGGAAAATGTTGCGCAAGTAAAAAAAAAATGGCGACGTGGTGGTACGCCCGCGTGTGGGACTCTGGGTATTGTTGCGATTTCGTGAAATGGCGTGCATGCGGCACGAGAGCGTGATCACGAGAGAGCCGCGTTCTCGGGGAACCACCATTTTGAAAGATGCTGCATCCTGCGGACCGTGCAGCCCACGCAAACCCACGGCCGACGAAGAAAACTCACACCACTGCAACCACCCACGTCCCAATCTCATTGGTCGAAGCGTCCTCATCCATAGGATACCACACCACCCACAGACCCAGTCCATTATCAGGTTTGTACAGGACGTCCGTGAATTCGAGCCGATAGAATATTACCTCGTTTAAGGTAATATTCATTGGCTTCAAAGAAGCAAGAATTGCCGATATATATTAATAATTGATAATAATTTAGAAGCCGAAGAGTCTTAATTAAATCCTCGTTAACGTTTAATCGAAAAATTGTTGATTAATATAAATATCGTTTTAATTTTTGAAATATGTGTCTTATTTTGATTGCTTATGTTATGTATATTTTTTTACTACATAGATTGTAAAATTCTAATAGAGAAGAAATATACATTAAATATTTTTTTTATTAGTTACAAAAATTTAGTTAGGTAACCGAAAGTTTCCGATCAATGAATAATTTTATTGTAATTTTATTGATCGATAAAAAAATCTTTGCAAATAAAGACCTTGTATTTTTTTTATAAGATATTCTAGCATATAAAATATTATATTTTTAAATTGAATATAACAAGAATGTGATTGACTTATAAACAGATTGATAGAAATGATTGTAAGATCATATAGCCGGAAAATTTTGGCAACCACTGTACTTCTCTCGCTCTTATCACTCTCTTTTAAATATTAAAGAAGCAAATACAAAAGTTGTATTATAAACATGCATACTACAATCTACAATAAATAGAATTGTCTAAATTTCGCTCAACAAGCTGAACTAAGCTACCACTTGCGTCGAAAGTGCTCGAAAGCCAAGTCGAGAACGGTATATCGAATTGAAGACAAAACACGTTTCGCCGGGTGGATAGGAAGGTGAACCCCGGCGAGTCTCAACACGAGAGTTCGCGGCTTCCCCTTCGCTGTTCGGATTACGGTGGGTTAGGCTAGGGCTAGATTATCTCAGTGACGGTAAGTATAGGTTGGATCGGCAGTTCTAGCCATCCCGCGGCCATACCAGGAGCATTGCTTCTCCGAACACGTAAGTCCGCCGCGCTCGCCGAGCGCGCCGAGCCACGCGATAATTCATGAGACTTTATGCGCACCTTGTGTAATGCCAGCTCCATCGGCTTTTTCTTGGCCTTCGCTGTATCCTGAGAAAGGGGGAAGGGCAGGGAGCGAGCAAAACCTTCGGATCATTGGCTTCGACTGTTTAAGCAAACGTGAGATTTTTCAAAAAAAAAAAAAAAAATTAAAAGAACACTCAAACATTAGCTAAGAGTTAAAAGGATATTTGAGATTTTCCTGTTTGCGTAATTGTATTTTTTTACTAATTCACTGAATAAATTGCTTCATTATTAAAATAGATCTTGCGTCATGTAAATTAAATTACTGAGAAATATACGATGGTTGAAGTAATTCTTGAATTTGTAATTTATTTTCTGAAATTGGACGTAAGTACAATTTTATATATATTATTTTCTCCATCTCTCAAAAAGTGTCGATTTCTACATTGAATAAGTAACTCACAATTAATATCCGAAGTTTCTGAAATGACCGTTAAAGTTCATTAGCCGGCGCTTTAGCGAAAGATTCCGAATCATTTAAGATCGAATTTATAAATTAATTATTAAATGACATTTAAACAGCTTCAATTAAGCGGTTATATATTATTTTCCAAATTAATATTCATAATGAATTGCCGAAGTGATAATCAGCTGGATAATCCAATCATCTCTTTTCTGCGAACAAAAATTTAGTCTGAAAACAATAATATCGGATTAAACGATGAGAAAGGGTAGAGGAGAACAAGACAAGACAAAGAAAGGGGAGTTTAAGTACTCGCGGGAGCTCTAACATTACTCTGTAACGGTGAGATAATTTTTCCTCTGATTACCGGCGCAAGCAATATTTCAATTAGTTGTCAATTTAGTTGTCGGCGCCTGACGAACATATACGTATGCCAAGGTACCGCGGCCGGGAATAATTAACAATAAATTATCCGGGGGAGCTATCATTATGCCGACTAATCGTGGCAAATTGACCGTTATATTATTAAGCAGCTTGTGGATGCTAATTGCGTGCCGCGTGCGAATCTTCTTCAGAGACTGCGACGCCTGGCCTGGCGAGAAAGGGGATCGTCACAAATAACCTAGATGAATAATTGAGAGTCGTGTATGATCGTGTTCGGGATTGTAAATTATGCAAATTGTTTGAACGGAGTTAAATTGTTACAAGAAGAAGCGCTGAGGTGATAAAAGGATCACATTCTAATATCTGTGCTTGCAATTGTTTCTCAGGATTTTATCTTGGATGTTAAAGAATGATTCATTAATGTAAGATTAGAGTTAATGAACTGTATGATATCTTTGATATACCCATATATAAGCATTTTTATTATACTACTATACTACTATAATTAGATGATTATCACAATACAATTAAAATAGTTTTTTGATTTTATTTTAACAAATATTTTTATATATCAAATTTTAATTTAAGTAAAATATTATTTTGTAAACTGTGTTATACAGTAGTAAATAATAGTATATTAAAAAATATTTGATTTATATTTGAAAAAAATCTATGTGTAAATTGAAATTAAACTAAATAAAGTTGTTAATTTTAGAGCTGGTCAATATTTTTCCTGAAAGTAAAAGAACAAATGTTTCCACTTGATCCTTGCAGAGGTCGCCACATTGCGTGAATGCGGTTACAATCTGTGTGATACAACACAAGATGGCGTAGTTAGTATCGCCAAGTGTGTACATAACAAGTCGTTTATTGACTATAATTTCACAAAGTATACAAGCGGCGAAAATATATCGACATATATTTTAAATCCTAAAATAAAATCATATAAATATAACAGTAAATATAGATCAGTATTGATATTGTGCAATTACATATAATTTAAAATAAAGATTATACTTCCTTTCTTTTTAAGAAATACAATGCTGTGAACGAGTTGTACATATTTCAAAATTGCAAAATGAAACTAAAATAAAAAAAAACATGAATATAATCATAGTTAAGATAAAAGTCAACATATATCTAATTATATTTATTTTAAAATAAAAATTAAAACTTTTTTGTAAAACATAAGTCAAGAGAGAGTTTTACGATATACTGTGATATATGTTTCAAGCTCATAAAGCTAAAGTAAAAAGACATGAACATTATAGTTACAACTTAGACAAAAGTTAGCATAAATCATGCAATACATATTTCTTACATTAAAATTTAAGGATTGCAGTGGTCTTCTTATAAAATGCAAAGGATGAAAGTGTTTACACAAGAAAAGTATGTTTTTTTTTATTGAAAAAACATAACGGCATTGAATGATTAATTACTTGTCGTGCAACTCGTTTGCGTAACAAAGTAATGACGAGCTTATCGCTTCCGTTCGCTATCATCGCCATTACACTAAAGTAAATGGAGAATTAAGTTGTGTGACTAAGTGTGCAATTTATGGTGATAGGCGCGGGTCGAACGGCTTCCATTACACTGCACCCCGTAAACAGATACCCGCGAAAGATATTCATATCGAACTATAGATATCACATTGCCGTTAAAAATGAAGCGTAAGAGGAAATTGGCGGTCACGTGACGCCAATTGCGTCTCTCAGCATCATTGCAGCGTAACCGCAAGGCAATTTATTGTACACGGTATATGATTTATTTGCTCGGTATAACGATGATTTTATATATTATTTAATGCAAGAGTACCATTACATTCTAATCTCAAATTACAACTATAATTGATCGTATTAAATGATACAATTTAATATATATTTTTCATCTGTATTTATAATTGCTTTATGCAATAAAATTGTAATTTTGATTACGTAAAATATAAATATTTTTTCAATAATAAAAAAATCCCACGCGAATATTTTATCAATTGCATTTTATAAGAAAAATATTATATAATTTTTAATTATTTTTAACGTGTATAGCAATAATAATATATCATAATTTGTGCTATTTTTTTATTAAAACAATTTAATATGTGTCAATATATTGTGAAATATTCACTTGAATGATTTGCATTCGAATAAAGTAATTGACTGATATTCACAATTGAATCATATAATAATAAAAATTTAATAATAATAATAAAAGTGTTGTCTCAACTGTATGATTTTCCTGTTCTCTATATAGTACACGAGTTATTCGTGACATTTGTGTAATTTTCATCTACTTCAACAAATATTCAAAAATTATAAATGATTCCTAAATATATTTTAACAGTTTAGAAAATATGTGTATTTTAAAAAATAAATGTATAGTATATAAATGTTATAATTACTTGATGTTTTTATTTTCAAAAAAAAAAGAAATGTGCAGGATATGAATGACTCAATTGTACGTATTAATTGCATTTAAGTAGTTGTTTTTTTGTAGTGTTTTTCGAAAAAAATATATCTATTAATATAAAAGAGGAATAGTATATAAACATTTCAATCAAAGTATTTGCCTTTCGAATCTATCACTTTTTGTTATTTTTGAGGCAGCATATGGATGCCACGACGAAAGAATGCTTCGCAGCGAGAGAAAGAAAGAGAGAGAGAGAGAGAGAGAGAGAGAGAGAGAGATTTATTGTTCACATCAAAATCACAACTTTAAAATCTTAATCAATCTCTCTCTCTCTCTCTCTCTCTCTCTCTCTCTCTCTCTCTCTCTTGAGGCATTCTTTCCGACACAATATTGTCTCAGAAATTATTTTAGTTACTTCAATGATGACTTTACCGCGATGAAAATAGCTAGCATGTAATGGCGAATATGCATCTTTTCAGCGTTATTATATTTATTATAGTTATTTTCAATTATAAACTAATAGTAGTTAATTGTAATTAAACTAATAGTAGTTAATTGTCTAACTGCGAATGGTTATATATATTTAAAAATGCAGGTTGGTCAACTTTACTAATGGAAAAATAATTGGGCGTGGAAATTTTTAAATGCCTTGTTAACACTATCTAAAATTGATTGCGAGAACTTATAATATTTATACGCCTAATAGTTTAAAAATAATTCCGTATAAATTATTCGTATATTAAAATGTGTATAGAAATTGACTCAGTATGCTAAAATCTATTGTAAATTGCACTTTTGCCAGGTGGGTAATGGTTAATATGGAAAACGAGGCAAATCATACAGATATCATGTATCATTGTACCACCTATATCATTGTGAAATAAAAGTTGCAAACGATGTGCAAGATCTTGCAGATGGAACAACAGCGTTGCATTGCACCGTTCAGGTGCCACTTGTATGCGACATCGACTTTTACCGGAGCGAGCGATTTTGCGCTCGAAACGATTTCAATTTCTCCTCGTGCCAGCTCACGGAGCCGCCGCGATTCACCGTAATACGGGTCCCCCGATCAAAGTGTGGAGCCGCGCTCACGATCTCGTACAATCGCATATCCGAGCGACTCGAAAGTGCGAAGCGTTTACACCGGTATTTGAACTTCGCTGATGACGGTAATCACGCTCGGCTCGACACTTCAATTGCACGTTTCGTCGGGTTCCTGCGCCTCGGTTATTTTACGATCGGGAGTAACCCACCACGGTGGTCAGGATCGCGTCCTTCTCGCCTTCTCTGTCGATCTCAGGCCGCGGATCTTCTTCCAATTCCGTTCGATCCATCTTTTCATCGTCAGATTCAGATTAGAAATTCACGTACGCCTACGCTATTTATGAAATTCATTGTATCACCGTGTATTGAACTAGTTCAATATCAACGTATTAGCCTGTAATGATAGTAGCAAAGCGTCGTGTGTTATTACATGTCGGTTCTATGGATAGGTGACAAATGTCATTGCGCAAGAAAGACTAGATGATATGTCGGTCATTATGACATAGCACTATTGTAATTTGCATTTTATCGTGTTTCTATACCCGGTCGATTTAAAGAAGAGCAGATAAAGTTCATGAAAATTGAAATTTATTAAAAGTGACATATTTTTTTATATACTGAGCAAGTGCAACATTTAATTGCGATAGCTAATTTGAGAGGACTGAGGAGTATTTTAAAAAATATCTGTTTATTGCTTTATCTGTCAAAGTGAAAGCTGAATATAATGGTTTTCTATCACAATAATGCCACAGAGATACTGCGCTCCCCGAAGATCGTGCGGTCACATTGGTACTATTTGAATCTTTCTGTACGAATGAGTTATTACGGCAAATTGCCATTGTCGCGAATTCCCACCGCGAGCTACCGTTATCTTTTTGACACATGGCACGTCATGGTACGATTCAATTGAAATGAAATTGGAATTAGGTATGGTCTGTAGTGTATCCTGTGTGGTATGCGGTTTCAATGGCTGATGATAACCAAAGAGAATCGGGGAAATCAAAATGTTAATGCATTCAAATTGTAGGCATTTAGAGGATTTCTATAAAAGTCATCTATTTTGGACGATTTTATATAAAATTGAAGAAATTTTTGTAAATGGTGAAAAATAAATATTCAAATTTTTATATATTAATGCAAATTACAATTGCCTACGGACAATGTTAATTTGTTTTATAAATATTAATTTATGTCGCTCCTTTTGATTATATAATCTACGGAAGGAGAATTTATTGTTATTTCTCCCTGTATAACTTTATAGTGAAGGATATGTTTAGCCTTATCTATAATCTCCATCAAGATCGTACTGAATTTATTACACATTTAAAAACAGTTAGAAATGTATTAGAAGTCAGACTTGCAGCTACTTATAATTCTTAACATGTAATAACTTATGAAAAAAGATCTATTTATATTAAGCTCTATAATTTACTGCGTTTCATAAATACTACTTTCATTCTTATCGTCTCTTTTAAACATTGTTAAAAGCGTATTTACAAGGTCTTTTAATCACCAGGGATATATCCGTCTACAATAGTTTGTTAGGAATACTCTCAGAATATTTAAAAATGTGAAAAAAATATATTTATTCTTAACGTTCAATTGTATCTTTATTCTTAAATATAATTTTATTATAAATTTTACTATAAATTAATATAAAAATAATGTGTGATATTCATCATTATTTTGTTTCTTCATAAAAAGACGTTGCCTAAGAGAATTCGAGGACTTGCACTTCATATGTTTTCATTATGTCTCTCGTTAATTACACATCAGATTCCACAAGAAAATCCTTCAATGATCCACCCTGCAATTTACGATCTCATCCGTCTCACCATCAATGTACTCATTCTTCCATTCTAAAGCTCATATAGAAGCCTGACGTACGCATGTATCTATCTATAATTAATGACGCGTTCCAAGGTCTGATAATGGGAAACCTTCGCGTCCTTCCGCCATCACTCAAGGATATACGTGCGTACACGTTCCTATTAAAAAGGAGTAACATCGGTCGAGTGGACGCGACGACACGGTCGTTTCCATGGTGTTTCAGGAGGATGCTGCGACATTATTATCCCTTCCGTGTATACCGCGAGCGTGAGCGTAAGCACAACCTCGGGAGAGTCGCTGCTACGCACGCACGCACACGCGTGCGTCCATGGCCGGCCGCGCAGCGCGCAACACCGGTTCAACCGGAATCAAAGCACCATCTCTCGAAGTCTTAGCCGGTGCAGTGCAACGCCGGTGCTGCTCGTCCGATCCGCGTGGGCTCTCACGAGCACGTACACGCATCCGCGGGAACACGCGCGGAAAGCCCAAGCCGAAGCCCGCTGCCCGGGCAGTCGGTGGGCTTTGATGTGGCCGCCGGTCTGCTGCCTTCGCCAACCCGAATACCTTTATATACGTCCCGTGCTCCGCTTTTTCTTTCTTCTCTCTCTTTCTTTCTGTTTCTTCCTACGTATCGTTCGATCGTCGTCCACTATGGTCATCCCTCTCCCTTTCGTTGTGAGGATTCGATGTGCTCTCTTTTCCCACACAGCAGAAATATTCCGAATATATCATATGGATATCTTATAAACGATAGCGATATCTTTAGGTTTATTTCTGCGATATAATTTGAACACTTCTAAGCTGCGTTTGGAAACGCATGTGTTATTTTATTTTTGTTGTGTGTCTAATGAACGATAAAGAGATAAAATAACGCATTAGGGGCACTTGGATGAAGTTTCCAAAATTCTACTGTATGGTTTCCGTTCTCTGTATATACGCAAAAATACATAGCACAGATTTCATTCTTCTCTCACACGGGTGAATTTTCCTCGAATTCGATATTTAAGAGGGTGATTCACTGATGTTCTATCTTTCTGCGTGCAACACGAGAGATCTCGTGATGTTGTCGGAAATCAGATGGATGGCGAGAGATGAGTGCTGAATTCGTAGAAGGATTAGCTTTTTAATTTCTTTATCAATCTGACAAAATGACTACGTGGTCATAGCTTTGAAGAACCAGTAATAATATGATTCTAAAGTTGTGGTTTCTATTACATCAATTTTGTCTAGGTTTACACAATTTAATTGGGAGAATTATATACAATATTTTGTAATAATAATACATTTCAATGAAAATCTCTGCGCATTCATATAGAGAAAGATTTATTCGAAAATTGAAAAATTAAAAATAAAAAGATAAATGGTAGAAAATGCACATTATTTTTTGTGTGGATCTTAAATTAATGGAAAAAACACCTGTCGAGTCTAATAAGTTTTACGAGCTCCTATGGTGCAAGATGTTTTTTAAGCAAGTCATTAGTCACCTTAGAAAGACATTTCACAATTGGAAAATGTTTTGATTGATTTTTCCGTTTATTTCATTTCTATTTATATTTTTTAAAGTTCATTTCTATATAAATCTATCTTTTTTAAAATATTTCTTTAACACTTTCTAAGATTTTATTGGACCAATTAAACGGTTCAGTTCAATCCAGATTTAAAGTTAAATCATTTTTATAACCGTCGCCCCTCACACGGTTGTAATAAATCGTTTCCTTAACAGGAAAATTCTTAAAACGGAGCGGGATGAACCCGATGGTTGGTATTGCACGTAGATCAAGGGAGTGACAGAAGGCAAAATCTTACGCGATGAGCGACGTGGCTGGAATGTGGGACGCAGAAAAAGCGGCGTAGCCCCTCGCCCACTGGTAGTGTATCTGCCCGAGGATACCGTACGGTTTGCGTTCCTTCCTGCAGGATCAAAGAGAACAAGAGACTTCTCTCCTCTCTCTATGCAGCACCTGTAGCGCATAGCCGTGCGTCCATCTGTCCGTTTCGTGGCATCGGTGGGAAGACAAGGTCTGGCCAGCTTCTTGCGGTGTAATCAATCGAGCCGCTACCATTGCCAGCTTTCATTCTCTCTTTCAACCTCCTCCTTACCCAGCTTCTATGTTGCTTCTCCACCAATGACACGAATTGTACTCGTGCACACGTAGATCACTTGCGTTTGTTCCTTTTGCCGTTCAGTGTTTAACGCACCTGTACGTGTATCGACATCCATTCGAGTAGAACGCGTGGGAATAGTCTCTGTTCTGTCCTGAGAATCGTCTTTGATGAGTATTAGAAGCATACAGCTACTGTTTACTAATTTATTAAAACATACGAATGTATATAGTTTTAATGCAAGTAAAATATTGTAGTTGATTATTTGATGTTATCAAAAATATATCACGGATTTGTAATGTAGACCATTAATCTTATCTGATTTTTCGTCCTTCTCATTTTAGTAAAGATTCATGTGTGTGCTAATATTTTACGTCATATATGAAAGATACTGTGATCACATGGTATATAAAGACTGTGATGAAGACTTTTTAGATCCTCCCTTTCTGCGTTCAGCTCTCGTTAGAATGATGTACTTCCTACAGTGTGATATAATTTCACAGTTCTTTCGATTTTTAATGTAACTGCTGTATATATTTCTTAGTTAATACATAACCATGTATGAAAACAAAATGAAAATGCGTGCAAGTAACGTGACATCTAGATAGTGTAAGCCAAAATGCTTGCAATAGTAGATAGAAATCTACATATATCTTTCCTGGGTCTCCATGTTGAATTAGGATGAAATGATGAGTTAAAGAAATAAATGGTAAAGGAAACAAAAAAAAATGATAGAATCACGCTTTTAGTTTTTCCAGTTTTGGGAATTGGACTATTCTAACATTTCTTTCTTTCTTTCTTTTGAGACTCAATAATTTTTTCGAACACTTTTATTTTTGTTTTGTACTTCAGAATTAATTTTTAAAGAACTTCAACGGACTTGTATATAACTTTTTTATTTAACACGAAACAGATGATTTTGAAAAATGGAGCGATATATTGTAATACACGGACATTTCAATAGCATTTGGGCGAATATATATTTAATAAGAATTGTAAAAATTTGATCTTGCTGTAATTATTTATAATAACAAGATTTTCTTTTTTGTTTATATCTGTGTCGGTTTCTCGAAGGGCTCGATCTTCTTTTTTTCTTCACACGATTATTAAACTGAACGTCTGAATCGATGCGAGTGATGCCCGCCATATTCCACGCCAGGATACACACAACGGCGGCACGTCATAATTAACAGTAGCTACCTTGCCTGATAAAGTACAATGGCGGCGCTATTTTGAGAAAGAGACCCCCATGAGAGTGTTAATTTATTATTTTTTTAATATGCTATTCATCTCGATGCTGTTCCTCTCTCTTCGATTTGCAGTCGGTCTCGTTTGTCTCGGGGACCAAAAAGAAGAGACCGGCGCTCGTCGCTGTAGGGAGTTTCACTGTCCTCTTTTTTTATTTGTATGAAAAAGAACAAAAAAAAGGGCTACGCTGCTCTCTTTACAATCAAGCAGTACGCACTCCGATATTTAGAAAGTAACTAATAAGGTTATTAAAAATTTGCTAAAAAAAAGTCATCGACTATTCACATATTTCATAAATTATAAAACATACCTTTTATATCTTTTACATTTATTTAACATTTCAATTTAGAGATTTGTTACATTTTCTCTTAAAATATATTTCATACGTTTAAAAAATAATATGATGAATTAACTCAGAGTACGTCATATTTGCAAATTTTCATTGGCTAAAGTTATCCGGGCAAAAGGCAGTCACGACATAGATTGAGAAATTCCTATTCGGAGAAACGAGTCGCGCTCGAAGAGCTGCGTCCGACTTTCTGTTGCAGACTTTCCGACGCTGCGTGACGATCAGTCTGACTAACTTTGCTTTATTTGCATTTAAACGGTTCGCCGCGGTTGACAAATGAGTCCGATATTATCGAACAATCGATTGCTGCGCGAACGAAGCGCTTTGTAAGGGCCGACCGACTTGACGAATCTTTTAACTTCAAGCGCCTTGTTTTAGGAAAAGGGAGAGAAGCAGGAGAGAAGAACAATCGGTCCCTGTGACATGTTTGTACAAACGGAGCACCGTGTTCTTCACGTTTCTCAACCTTTTCGCTCTTCTTCCTTCTTTTGTCGCCGTGTGATTTATTTCTTCGCTGGCTTGAATCTATGGGAACAAACGAAAAGGGCGCGTCCGTGGAATTCGGAAGTTACTACTTAAGAATGCAGTCTTGCCAAGATAAACAGAACACAAATTAATCCTTACAATTTGATTTATTCATATTGTTGATTGTTTTAATTGATTCTCACAATTTGATAAATTATTCATATTCCAAATTGCTTTAATTGATAGAGTGAATTATATTTTGTGTAATAACAGAAAAAAATATTCAAAATTTTATATTTACAAAAGCAAACATAATTTAAAAGCTTTTGAAGAACGTCGCTTTTAATCACTTTGAAAGAGGCAAATGTCTTATTAAAGTGATAACTAAGTGATTAATATATAATATATATCTATATTTATTATATATCTTTGATAACATCAAATCTAATTAACTGCACTATTTAACAACTTGCATTAAAATCATATTTATCCTAATAACCTTATACTAAGCGAAGTATGATAGTTGCTTCTATTTATTTATCTCAAGCATTTGCATATTTTAACTTTGGGGTTTAACCTTTGGTTTGACACGCGGTAGCGGCATATCGGTTTCAAGGGCACGAGGTTTATGAACCTCTTGGGAATCGAATCGGGTAATGTCCGGGTGGCGTATGTCACGGAGGAAACTCCTCGCGGGGCAATTACAATATTTCCTACGTTACGAAAGAGGATGGGCTTGGCTGACACTCTGACAGCCCGTAGTCAAATGTTCCACGCTTCCCTGCGCTCGCGTCTCGAGTACGGGACGTGAGGATCTGTATATGTATGCACATGCTCGCTTCCTTAACAGCGCGACTTCGTAGGGGCGGTTTCCGCAGGGGCGCGGGTTTGCAATAACGCGTGCAATTAGAGGACCCCATCGTTTCTTTCGCGTGCCATCCAATAAATAAGAGAAAAATACTTTTGCTCAAGAACGAGGTAAGTCACGCGTTATAGCGATCGCGTAATTACGCCAATGAGAGAGGCATCCGACCATTTCCTTGCATTCGCCATATTCGATCTTTTTTCCTCGCTGCGAATACGATTGATTGACCGCGAAGTAAAAATTATTTCGCCGCGATACTTATATTACAACATAATAAATGAGAAACGCGGTTACCGCATGTGAACAGCTTTTCCCAATCTAACAGTTCAACCGCACGATCATGTGACGGCTTTCGTTTTTCACATGTAGACAGGATCGTTGGTTCTTAATGACACTATAGCATCTCGTAATTTACAAGCCTCCTGACCGTCGGTGGACTACCACTCCTTTCTCAGGCTCTTTGATATTCCTAATAGCGAATAGATCGCGTCTCCATGGAGGCAAACCAACGGTCCATCATCGGAAGGAATGAGGAGGGGAATGTCGAACGATCTGAGATAAAGAAAAGAGAGAGTAGCTCCCGCAGGTGAACGCGTTGCGCAAACCGAAATCTCATTATTGCGAGACAAAGGTGCGACGATTAATCATCGTCACCGCCATGGCGGCACCGTGTAGCTCGCGGCGGAAGCGCGAGATGGAAGGCGCGGAGCAGAGGCCGCGTAAAGGAAGGACGAACGGGAGGATATGAAGAGGATGAGGAACCGGGCGTCAACGCACGGTGGTCGTCAAAGGTCCATGCGGAACTAAGTCGCGCGCCCTTTGTGCTCGTCACATCCCCGTCCTCTTCCTCTTATCATTTTTTTTCAGGTGACGGGACTCGATTCTTCCGCGATTCGACGCGGTTCATCTGCGTACGTGTTCAAGGACTCGCGAGTATATTTACCCACCCGGCGAGCGTCGAACGCGTTAAATTTGTAATTACGTTTATTACTTGGGAATCATGTATCTTTCAGGACCGCCATGGCGGCGGGATTAATCGATAGATCGAACTGTCGCGCGGCGAGCCTTCTTTGGTGCGGTGTAATTCCGAAGCGGGGTACGCTATTTGTTGAGCTTGACAGCATTGTGATAAAAGGAAAAGGAAATATGTATGTGTGTCTGTGTGTGTATGTCTGTATGCATGTATTGTGATAATTTATAATAAATGAAATTCATGGAACATTATATGTTATTACGGTAATGTATAGTTGTTACTATAGCAAGAAATTTTGGAAAAATTAAGCAAAAAAGTTATTTTTATCTTAGCACTAGTTTCTGAGATATAAGAGTGTAAATATAAACAATTATAGATTATGTTTAGATAGTTCTCTGTGAGTATTAGTGTCGAAATGCGCTCACTAATCTACCACACGCGCGACTCATGAACGAGTAATCATCTAAACGTATTCCATATTTAAACACTTATTAAAAAATTACTGTTTACAATAAAAATGTATAAATAATTTTTTAATTTAACTTTTCAAGAATTTTCTTGTGGTAGTATTTTCAGTCGCGAATTTTGGAATACATTCTGTATAAAGCTGAGAAAATAAAAATTCAGTTTTTATATTACATTCTATTATTTAACATTAAATTCAATTATTATATATTACTATAAGCATATTCGATCAACCATACGTGAAATTATACTATCTTTCAGCAATAGCCTAAATGTAAGTAAATCCGATATATGTTTGATATTACAACAGATTTACTAATCTTAAACATATAAAGGAGCTGGAACTTGTCTCATTTAGCTCTCTTTTGTAAACATTTTAGTATTCTTGGGAGATACACGCGTATTCTAATGCTTCCTAATTATTTGTATTATTATACGATCCTTTATTACGCGAGGCATTCTTCCGCGGCATAGAGAAGGCGACGAAGCCAAAGACATAAAGACTGTCGTTTTCATCACCGAGGTCAAGCCAATCGCTACATAATTATTGGATTCAGGAATGAACCGGTGTCGACAATGAAAAATTTCGGTAGAAGGATTAATCCCCGTCCGCGACGACACCGATGTGTTCCGATGCGTCCTCAAAGTCGAAGGACGTTCCCTCCTCGCGGAAGTCCTCCGTTCGAAATTTCGCCGTGCACGTGGTGCTCATCAATCTTGTTTATGCATATTAGAGATTATGCGTATATTTAAAGTACACAGAACGGTACACGATACTACAACGGAAAAAAAAAAGAATTAACTACGTTGTCGCGCATCAATCTCCACTTCTTCTTCGCGCCGACCGGTTCCACAGTGCGTCTCACAATATTAACAACTTTAATTTCTTTCATGTTAATATTAAGTATTTTTTTTCAGGTCGAACGTCTCTATAAATATCTCTGCTATTCAATATTACGTATCTCATAAGTTATCATTTGGAATCGAACCTGCCATTATCGGCTAAAATTGCCGGATTGGTGACTTGACGTCGCCCGAGAAAACACATGTAGTAGCGTTAGTAACGTAAGAAATGTGACAGCTTCTTCATGAAAATGCGCGATACAGGTAATTAATCCCGTGTAAATGTAAGAGAAAGATAAAAGAGGGGGATATATAACTGTTCTACTGGAATTTCGATAAGCGTAAGAAGGAGCTGCCGGACACGGACGCCGCGTTAATCTCGATACGTCGTGTGTCACCGGAGGTGGTCCGCGATGATGAATGCGAAGCCTTAGGCGGGCGCAAGAGAGGACGGCAGGTAGCTGGGTAGCCGACAACACACGGCAGGGGGCTCTTCTCATCTTGGTGGTTCGGATATGTATTGAGTCGAACACAGCGAAGCAACATTGACCTCGCCCCATAATTCCGAAGAAAAGAAAGCGGTACGATGTAACTTGAACGATGTAACTCATGATGTGACGACAGGTAGAAGATGCATTACAGTGTATTAACCCTTTGGCGCTAGATTAAATGTATTCCAGGGTTTGTTCGTCAATTTGTAATCATTTATACCATCCAAATAATTTTCAATTCTAGATCATTTTTAATATTATAAATTTTCTTTGGATATTTATTTGTCTATTAGATAAAGGAAGTTTATTTTTATATATTACGAATAGCAATTCTAATCTAAAGACATACGATGGTTTGAATAGGAAGGATGCAATGTATTTTATCTTTTTAAGGAGTGCCACCTGTATAAATCGTGGGAGCATTACACAGAGAAGAAAAGAGAATCGAAATTAGCGACACGATCTGAGCATAGGCTGAGGTGCGGATCTTCATCCTTCAACACCAAAACGGGAGTCCCTAGACTTGTCCAGTGCCGGAAGCGATTAATTTTACGAATGTGTTTGTTTGCTGTACGATTGTAGATACTTAGTGGATGAATGAAATGGATGCATGAAAAGAAACATCGTCGTAGATATTTATCTAATCGGATGATTACTCATTAAAGCGACGGCAAATTAGATTCTGCCATCGGTAGTTTGTAATAGCTCGAAATAATTGAAGCACTTGATGTAGACTTTAGTCGTGAAAAACAAAATGAGCGTGCGAAAAGAAGAAAATATTCAAAATAAAATCATCAATATAGGAATGACTTTAGCGAATACATAATCCGTTTCAAGTATGGATTAGCTGATCGATATCTTAGAAAATCTTCGTGCGAACGAGATTGTGGCACACGATAAACGATTCTTCCCATGACTATCCGAGACACTGTGGAAGATTATTACGAGTCCTTAAATGTGCCAAGGAGGCTTTTAGGTCTCTTTTAGCTCGAGATCCCGCGATATGATGAAGCCATTTTTTTGTTCTTCTCTCGTGTTGTTCCAGCTGTACTGCCTTTGTTTCGTATAATTGAAAATTCTATGCTATTTTCGACATTCCTCGTAAAAAAGATATCTCATAATTGTAAAAGAAAAATTTTAGTGTATCTAAATAATTTATGTCTATATTAATTTTAATGAAGAAAAACGGTGTGTTAAATATTGCTTCTTATTTTTATGTGCGGTAATTATATGCATAAATATAAATATAATTATAAATAAGTACTTATTATGAGTATTATATAATTAAGTACTTATTTATAAATATATTTGTAATTAGATACTTATTACAAGATAATATATGATAACGATGTGTATGGTTATTATATTTCCATTATATTTGCACATTTTACAATATTATTAAAGTATCTGGTAGCTGTTGTTGCGTCATTTAAATATATTTTCGCCGTATTTACTATCTTAAACAGCGGGTAATATTTCCTGAAATAGCAATTAGAGAAGTAAACGGTGAGAAATTTCGTGGCCATATATCTAAAGGAACTGCGTTCTCGCGTGTGTTCGAAAGGTGAGGGAAACAGTTTTCGAGAAATGCGCAGGTTTGCATGGGGCTAGCATGAAGGGCGGGTCGCATCCCCATGACAACCGTTCGCCCCGCTGATGAATCGACTTCGTGCGCGGCACATCGGGGTACACCGGTGAAATGCGATTCCTGATTACCTTGCAAACTTGGGCCTCCTAATTAACAATCCACGAGCGCATTCGTTGCTCGAGTTACAACTTTCGCGGGTTCCTATACGGTCGCGCGCGCGGAAAGCAGCTTTGTAATTCGAGTTGATAGGTGCTTTTTGAGAATATAGACTCAATTATCGTCTGCTGTTACAAAAGCTATAAACACCAATCCAGAATGCAAATCGTGTACCTACATAAAAACGTTTTATAAATTAAAACATTCTAATCAGAAATTTTTAATATATTTCAGTATTATTATTACTTGCATCATTGATCTCTCTACAATCAAATATTTAAACTAACAAATAAATAAATGAACCAATAGATCTTTTGGAGACACAATATGATTAATTAAGCTAGTTATATATTTTGTATGATATTTTTTAATGCATAGTTGATTATTCAATATACGTATATTTCTTAAAATTAATGTAACATGTTTATTAGTCTACTGTCTTTATTGTGTGGCAAATGACATTTCTAGCTATTAAATAGATATATGTCACTTGTAAGAATAAAAAGTACTTAAAGATGTTAAGTGAATATCGTGAATATAAAATATGTCGACGGTGTCAACGGAAAAATTCCACCATCCTCCTTCGGGAAACTTTTCGCGGGGAGATGTGCTCGCGCCTCCGACAAATGTATCGTAAATTGTCGTTGCGAAGTGCTTAATGCGGTCGTCGCGCGAGGAAGTGCGAGTCGCGATGGCGGAAGAGAAGAGCACGAGGATGGGAACGAGGTGGAAAGGAGACTTTCAGAAGGGAGACGAGCCATTTCGTCGCGCCCGCCCATGCTGGAATTTTGAATCCGATGACGAGTCGGTAGTGCAACGAGAGCGTCATCGGTGAGCCTAATGGCTTGATAATGTCGCCCGCGGAGATAATCGAGCGTGAGATCGTTCGGCAGATTTTCCTTCGCGTGAATTTTAAGAGACAGCGTGAACCGATTTTCCACCTTGCCTCGAAAATGCACCGCATACTTTGCCGAGATGCAAATGCGAAGTCTATGCTTTTAAGATGACGAAAGATATAAAATCTCGTGATGGAAAATTAACCTTCTGCATTTCGTGATATTCTTACATACAATTGTAGTAATATTTTGAATTAATTCAGTTTTTTTATTTATTGCTTGGATTATCAACAAACTTTTAAATTGTTAAAAAAATTAGAGATTTTAAAGAATTAAGTTTGATGTAAATTCAAATATTATTTTAATTACAATATTTTTATATTTATTTATTGTATAAAACAATTAATATAATCAACTCTCTATAAAGACTTATTAATTTTTTATGTTTAGCATACAAATAGAATATTTTGGATATTTACTATTTAGAAATTGTAATGTTGATTAATCCAACAGTGAACTTGACAATGGACCAATGCAATATAATAGTCTCACCAGTCCAAAAGCGTGCGAGGGGTGTCGGTGGTTCGGTTGCCCTCAAATCATCGTGGGGGTGTGAGGTAAATGACGTTCGGCCATGCAGAAGTAATGCGATAATGGCTACCATGAAAGGCCCCTACCATGATATCTGTTGCTTTGATGTATTCTTTTGGTACCAACGCGCTTTTCACCCTTGGCTCGACTTTCATTCTTTCTGCCGACATTTTAAATTCGCACAATCGATTCGTCGAGTTGATAATATTCGGTTCAACAAATCTATTAATTGTACACTTCATGACTGTAATTTGTAATTACTAATATGAAAAATATTTTAAAAAATTGATATGTGTGTGTGTGTGTGTGTGTGTGTGTGTGTGTGTGTGTGAGAGAGAGAGAGAGAGAGAGAGGGATATCATTAATATAAAACTGTAGAAGTATCTCTAAAATATAATGAAGTGTAAAAAGAAATGCTAAACTTGAAAAACAGTAAACATATTTTGATAAACTATAGTATTAAATAAAATTGAAAAAGTTTTATAAATAATATCATATCTATTGAAAAAAAGTATTTAGCAGAAGCATTAATAATTGCTTCTCACAACGTATTAAAAATCATCTATCGTGGGAAAAGATCTTAGAATAAATCATTATAGACCATTGAATCACATATTCATTATCAACATAGAAAAAGTCGATATAACGCGAGGCGGACATTACCGCAGATACTGAACGCACGAGTCAGTAATCTTCCATTCAGAAAAGTTAGCCGGGCATTTCAGGTTAATTTGCTACTTGCATTCCGCTCAATGGCCACGCGTGAGTGCTACAGATGTAGTAATGAATGGGCGCGGGTCGAGATGCGAATGAGGGTTGCTTTCGCTTAGAGAGTGGCACGTTCCTCTAGGTATCGTTTTGTGTTTGAGTAAATTTTGCGTCGTTATTATTAAAATTATACAAGCTTTAGTAATCTTATCTTTAGCAACATACAATTATTATATTTTTTTATTTTAATTCTATATGTATATATATATATATGTATATATATATATATATATATATTTAAAAGTATATGATTTGGAAGTATATATTAATTATAAAAAAATCTATCAATAAATATTTGACAAGATATTTAAATTAATTTGCGAAATATTTTCCTAACAATCGTGTGTATTTATAATTATAACAGAGACTTACAATTAGTACATCTTTACTCTTTTGTGGTGCGTAAAAGGTGTGCATTGATAACACTTTGATGCAGCTTCATATCTTGACTCTTTAATCAAAATCTACCGCCTGCGGGTCGCAAAAAACGCAGCTGGAACTCTCTTTTGCTCTCCTCTTTGCGAGCAGCAAAAATCGATAAACACAATCTTCATCGATCCAAGTCCCTTTCTGAAAGTACTTGCGGCTTAACAATCGAAGCCCGCGATTACGGTTGATTCCTATCAAATAAAGATCGTCCAAAAAAGGGGAAATATTACTTAGCCTCCACCACCCGGTGCAGGTCGCCGCATCGTCTGTTGAGGGACAGACGCGTCCGTAGTCGCAGTTTGTCGGCCAATGGGACCAGACAGAAACGCAATCGCAATGCAGGCCAATCCCTCTGCTCCGTTCGTCCACCCGCTCTCGCTCGCCCTCCCGTGCCCGGTAATGACAATCATTACCGGGGAATGATTGCAGCGTCGGGACCGCCAGCGCGCCAGCCGCGCTATTGGGGGATGGAAACCACCTTATAGAGTCTCTCCTCGGTCCTCGATGCGAGCGGATTGTCACATGCTCCTGCTTGCACGGCAGAGCGCGTTTCCTCTTCTTCATTCGAGTTCGATTTTGCGGTGGAGAACTTTCTTCGTAGTGTGAGTAACCGAGACATGGCGGTCGGTCAGTCGGGGCGAACACAAGAAAAAGTATAGCGGTCAGAAGAAAGTTACAGAAGCCATATCGAGACCACATTACCGGAATATCCGCACCACGTTATCGCTTCTCTCATAGAGTGAACCGCGACACTTTTCTTTTCATTATTCTTCAATTTATTTGTCGTGGTATGAGTGTATTGTGTGATGGAACATGGCGACCACTCACGTGTGTTATTTGGGACAGGTGTAACATAGTGAAATTCTATTCTCTGGAACTTATGTAATCCATTATTTGGATCAATAATCAATTGATTAAATATATATTGAAGATCTTCCAAAATTTTACCAATTAAAGAGAAGATCAAACAATGACCGGTTTGCATATCGTCCAAACGTTAATACTAAACGTTTATGCTTATCGGACAAAAAATATCAGATAGGGTTTACCAGTTGCGTTTCTGATGACTTATTTTGTGAATCAATTGCGATGACGTATTGTCGACTATACGTGTAACGTTACGTAGCATTGCCGGTGGCTTTGTTTAGAGTGGCCCTCGACGAGTTCCAGTGAAAAGGTCTCCTCGTGCGTGTTGTACGAGACATAGACGCTTGCATGGCGCACATGTCGCCTTCGATGTACGTGCGCTCGGCATTGTTGTTGCTGTGCAACTGGCAAACCGCGATCCGATCATTATCGTACTCAGATTTGTCGATCCTGAATTTCGACATTCATATTTATCGATCTATTGCAGTCATATTTAATAACAGACCTTATCACGCGAGCATAAGACGAATGGCAAATTTATACGGTTTCCAGATCAAGGAAACAGCAAAAGGAAACCAAAAAAAGATTGAACAATATTACATTTTCCGATGAAAAGAACGTATGCTAGCGATTACGTAAACACGTCACGATCGACGAATGTCCATTCATCAGTTCTCATATATTGAACGAAGATAATTAGCAGGTAATTATGGGAGTGTCAGTCGATTGCATCGTTATATTTCTATACGAAAAATTATTGTCGAAGCATTCAAGGTGATGTATTGCACGTGAAGAATATAATTACTTAACGTATAGATTTGTGTATGTAACATATAATAAGTCACTTTGATTACGCAAAAAGAGAAAACCATTATAACGACTCTTAGGTAAATGTCAGTCTTATATACGAGTATCATTCTTTCGATGGCACTTTAAAGATTCAGAAGACATTTCTCTCTTTATCGTGTCAGTATCGAGCATAGTACATTTATAAAAGAAAACTTGTTGAAAGATCTCTTAGAAAACTGAAACACTGTATTAATGTTTTGTTATATAAATGTAATAAGTGAAACAGTTGAACTTGTCTAAATAATAAGATTGCTTAAAAATTTCGTTCTTTTTTTAAATTTCTGACCCGTGTAATCCTTGCAATTAGATGTAATAATTATTCTATATTTCGCTTCAGCTGTTGGCAGATGTTGGCATCGTGCCGAGTTTCACAAAACTTGGAAATCCGATCAAGCTACAACGTTTACGATTCGAGAGTCGTACAGTAATTGTCGCTTAAAAACCGATACCTGCAAATTTCTGCTGTCTGCCTGACTGCGAAAGACTTCCCTGAATTTTTAGAAACTCTAAGAAACCATTTTGTAAAAATCACACGGAAAGGATTTGTTAAAGGTAAGGATCAGTTTTTTAAAAAATATAAAAAATATAAATACGTCATGCAAGATTAAATTTGCTGCACACTTGTAAAATTGTCATACAAATCGAAGTATTGTGCGATAACTTTGCTTTCATTCGAGTAAAAAAATTTTAAACTAATATTAATTTCTTATAGAAAATATTTTACACTGTGAAAAAAATGCTTCACAATAATTAGTAAATAAAATAGTCCGTAAAATGTAGTATAACAATATAATATTGTTTTACTAAATAGCGAAAGAGAAATTGCGAAAGGTTATCTGAGTAAGTTTCTGATGCACTGATCGTATCGGCATTAGTTACATTAAAAGCAATAAAGTAAGTACAATCATTGAAAAAATAATCGGCAGCGCGCCAATTGATAATTAGACATGTAATAATAGACTAACTATATTCCGGATGATAGGAAGAGTATTTGAGAAGATAGGAAGTAAGCTGAAACTTAGGCAGCTGCGTTACAAGAAGTAAATGAATCACAATAATTATCGCGTACTATCGATTCTGTGGATGCACGAGAACGAAATTGCCGTTAGAATCAATCGCGCTGGCGCATTAACTCCTAGATCGTGTCATGATATCAGCAACGACCTAAAACAGAGGCGAGCAGTTATCTTCGCGTTCGCGTATGAAGGCGATCGCCTTCAGTAGGTATTATCTGATCCTGGATTATAATGATCGTGCCCATTGTATTTAATCGCTATGCGCGCTATTCCACGATCGAGTGTTATCTCGATCCTTTCGGTAAAACTACGATTTCTTCCGGAAGACAATTAACGCGTGATGGTTCAACTTGATATTGTTATCGATGTAAACGCTTGTAACGCCAAAAGCATCTCGTTGAAATGTAAAAAAAAATGAGCGACAAACAAGTTCCGCGAAGGTATAGATGCGCAATTATAGATGATGATGCGATCGCGTTATGTATTATTATTTTTTTTTTTTTTACAATTTATGACATATCAATTCAGTTTACGTTCTTGCAACGTAATTTTCCTTTTTATCACGATAGAAAAAGCGATCCTGTACTTACACAAATATTTTTTTTTAATAAAATGTTTCTTCCCTCCCTCGGAATTTTTAATTTGACAAAATAAAATTATTTTTCGGAATCATGTGATTTATTTAGTTCTATTTATTTTATTCTACAATACAACAAATGGTATGTAGAGCGTATAACTTTGGAAGTTACGAAAGGCCGTGCTTTCTCACTAAATCTTGAGAGAGCAAACGTCAGTGTTACAACTAAACCGCTACGCTAAGCAACCATTATTATTCGCAATAATGACAGACGTCCGCGCTTCTGCGGTCTGCCATTCCGGTCAGTCCAGTTTCTACTACATGCTTATACCTCTTTCGCACAACTATCGATTACAAAGTATCAGAGCTCGCCGAGCTGTATTTAAGGAAATGAAAGAACGTACGGCTCAATGGTGACCGCGTTCTGGTCCACACCCGTATGCGATTCGTTCATGTCGTGTGCGCTGCTACTGCTCGTGTATGCCCCGTAATTTCTGCAGTCGTAAAAAAAAAAAGAGTTTAAGAAAGCGACACATATAAAGACGCCCTACAGCTGGATCTAATTCATATCTCTTGCGTTGCGTCGACCGTGCCTCTTTATCTTCCGTCATGTTACTCTTGCGAAATAGCGATTCTTCCGCCGTTGCCAACGATTTCGTATTTTCTGGAATTGGAAATTACACTGATACCGATGCGTCACAAGAAATAATGTTTTTCGAGATATAAATTTCTCACCGCGAAAACTCTCTTTTTTTCATGTAAGCAAACACGCTTCCCGTAGAAAGCTATTCCTACATTATTTGATAGCAAGTGAAACGCTACAAAATTCTCAAAGCCTTCTCTTTTACGACGTAGTCCAGTTCACTTTTCATCTACGTGCTTAGGAGCCTTTCTCCAAAATATCAACTGCGAAACATCAAAGAGCTCAGAGGTATATTTATGGAAATAAAAAACAAAAAAATAAAAAAGAAGAAAAGGAGAGATAGAGAAAGAGATACGCGCGAGACTCGGTGCTCTGGCCGCGTTGGCATCCACGCCCGTGTGCACACATTCTCCATCGCGCAGCGCGCTTGTGCATGTACATGCAGGACATGTATACGGAAATACAGTGCCTGTTTTCTCTTTTTTTTTTCTCTTTCTCTGTTTTTTTTCCCCTCTATCTCTCTCTCTCTCTCTCTCTCGGCGCTGCGCGTTCTTGCTCGCCGCGGAAAACATAATGATGGCGAGCAAGCGAAGCTGCGAGCGTTCGTTCGTTCGTCTGGGACTCGTGCTGGAAACCGGCGATAAGGAGGGAGTGTCTACTGCCGCCATAATGATAGCCCTGAGCGCCTCTCCGACTCCACTGCACCGCTCCGCGCCGCTCTCTATCGCAGCGGCAATGCACATGCACCGAGCGCGAAGCCGCGCCGTGTCGCGTTCTGACTGCACGGCAATGTGCGTTTGTGCACGAACGCGTGCAGGGACTTTATATGTACACATTGCAGGTATATAAATAGGCGACGTTCCCGAAACTTTGGTTACTCTTATTCCCTTTGGCTTTCCACGCGCGCGTCTCGTACACGTAGCGACAGACAATTCGACTGACAATTCAAAGCCCGAGAGAACGCATGGATGATATCGACATTTGTATACCTTTGTTCTGGAAGACATGCGCATCGAAGGCGTAAGAATGATATACCCTCGAAAAAAAGAACGCTGTTCGATTCATTGACCTCGATTCGCGATGCGAATAACGAATGTTCGCGGAGTATGTTGATTACTGCTTTTAAAGGAATATCTGAATACGTAGGCGGCGACTGATTCGATGTACTTCGACTTAGGTTTAGATGAAATTTAACTTTATTGCTTATGTAACGTTGCCGATGGGCGAGCATAATGTTTATGGGATAGGGGTATATAGGGAATAAAAAATTCAGTCGCGTGAGTTCCCCGACATCAACTTACTACGTATGTACACCTCTAGAGTAGCCCCAGGGACGACACGTAGTTACTTATTGATAATGCAAATTAATTTTTAAGTGATCGCTCGTGCATTGCACATGATTCAAGTACAGTGAAAGCCACATAGGAAATTTCAAGTTTAATTATTAGAAGAAAAAGAAAACATAGATTTTTATTACAATGTTGTCCCATCGTGTATGAGAGGTTTACATTCGGTTACATCGATATATCGATTACCACCATTGCAAAGCTTGATGCATTTAAGGAGAGATTAATCTCTGTTTGATCTCTGTTTCGATATTCATTGCTTTATATAAAAATAAATTTGCCCAGAAAAATTTATATACGCGAATTAGGATCAACTATTTCGATTCTACTAAACTGATTTTACGCCCATCTCGGCATTACGACATCAATATTTTAACCCCGAGCGGTTAACACGATGAACATTATCAGCCGAAAAATCGCGCAGCAAAATTCTCTCTCCCTGCAGGTAATTCGTGCTCAACCCCGATCTCGTGCGATACTCGAGTCCCCGATCGAAGGGCACCACACCCTTGGCCGGTTCCGCGACGTAGCTGCGAGGGTTACATCGGGCACACATAAGCGGGAACGGTGTACGTGGTCCCCACCATTGGTCAGGCCGGTTCAGATTCATTAGCACGCGAACGGCGATTGGCCGGCCGTGAGGCGCTCGTCTTTTTGCTTTCCGCGCGCGTAATGACGTGCTGCGCGTCTCAGCCTATATGCAACCGAGCGATCGTGCATGGCAGATAGGTTCTGCCCGCGTCTGGCTGCATGTGCATCGCCCACCGCGCGCATATATATGTATATAGGAAGCAACTCGCCGAAGGTGGAAGATATCTCGGGGGGGTGTGGTGTGGGTTACTCGCATCGCAAATGGGCCTCCACCACGCAGCTCTGCCTCAAGCCAAGCTTCGAAGGGATATCTACGCCCTTTCCTCCCTTCTCCGTTTACCCCCTCCTTCCCCCTCCCCCCTCCCTCCCTCGGCCAGGACGATTCTTCAAGGGCGGCTAAATAGTTCGATCGGGATTTTCACTCCCTGCATGAGGCTGTAATATCGTAGAAAAGATAGGGTTGCTCGGAATATTGCAATTTCACGTTAGGGGAGGATCTCAAGATTTTCATGTCTTACTTTCTAGCCCTTCTTTGTTATTATTACTCTTTAAATTTAAATGCGAATTTAAATTTAAATATGGAAGGAATTCATTTCTGCCAATTTAATAATCCTGATTACAAAGATAAATATTTGTATTTAAAACAAAGGAAAAAAAATTGTTTATTTATAAAAAAAAAAAAGAATAATTTTATATCAAAATATGCACAATAAAGATGTATGAGATATAATTTTTCCAGCAGCAATCTTATTTTTTTTTTTAATATAAAAAGAACAAATTACTCCATGTTGTTATATAATAACAACACGGAGTAATTTATTCTTTTTATGGTAAAAAAAATGTTATATAATAACAAAGCTGGGAATAAAATCACTTTTTGTCATTCGCTTTTTTCTCTTGTATGCTATTACGTGTGTAATCAAGCGCCAGATACGGTGACGTATATCCGAGCACTTGTGAATGTATAAGAAATTAGATACACGTGCATGCAAAAGAAGACACATTAAGGTGCAAATTTCTGTCCGCAAAGAAACACCCACTTAAACTCAAGAAAGATATTTTTAATTATGTTAATTCGAATAATTATGCGTAATATATTAGGTGTCTTAAGACAGACACATGTTCTTGATTTTATTTAATAGCCCATGTTTACACATGTTACATACGATCAGACTCTTATCATGTATTAATAAGAATATTGGTATTCAAACATTGTCTGATTACTTTCGGTACATACAAAGTAGCCTGCAGCGACGTGTAAATTTGATAGTATCTCTATACTTTGCGCAAATCGACATACATCGTCTGAGGTATACTCTTTGCTAATTGTCCGCATGATTATTTCCTCTTAACGTCGTAATAGATTGTAAGAGCGTGACTCTCAAAATTGATGCTTGAGGGCCAATGCAGCCATATCGCGACAGTGCACCCCTATATGTACACTCGAAGGGGTGCCGAGTTAGAGTGGCCTCGTAGAGTTCTTGAAAGTGTCATTGAAAATTCTATGCACAACGCTTGCGAGAACGCCGGATTAATGCGCTGGAAACAATTGTTTCTTAATTATCCTGCTTCCTCATCGCCTGTGCGAGCACGATCCTCGATGTGAGAGGTGTGAATGTCGGGAAATAATTAATGACGTGGGACATTATCGGTGTTGACGGTCTAACTGCCGCCGTTGCGTTCGTTTAATGATACCAGTGATGATAGCTACGAGGCGTAATTAATAATTGCTGTTCTTGGACATTATGTTTCTTTTTACATACCATAGAACGTAGACAAGATTTTTAAGCAATCTAATCGAACCCTTTCAAATATTTTTTTTTGTCATTGCAGAGATATTATTGATAGTGAAAAATTATGAATTTGAAAAATCAAATCTTTTTATTGTGTTAAATTTTATACGCATATTAATACACTTTTTATGAAGCTTTCATTTCTTTTTTAATAATATTGAAATATGTATCGTTATATGTACATTTATATCGAGTGAAATTTTTCGTCGGCGCAAGCAAATCAGGGAATACACTGTTTTAACGTTTCCGTTGTTGTGCCATTATAGAATTCTAAGCTTGAAATGCTCAACACGTGGAGCATTTTAATTTTACATTCTTTTCTCTCTGTTTCCGCAGCCGCGGCTACAGATATTAAAAGGCGTGCAGCGCGATGTGTATCAAGTGCATCAAATAATACTCAGAGGCTATGTGTATCATCACTGTAAATTTACGAAGTCGGAGAGCTCAGTGGAGATTATATAAATACGAAAACACGCAATTACGAAGCAGCATGCAATATTGTTTTTAATCACCGCTTCCTCGTTCTTTGTTTCAGAATTTTTCCCAGTCAACTTTGACACGCGGGTTCTTTTGTACGCACCATTTATGTGCGAAGCTTAACTTTTTGCTTTACGACGCGCCTAGTATTATCGCACTCTATATTTATACTTTATACAGAAACAATTTATTGTTTACATTAATGGAAATAACTGCATGGAAATAATCAAACAGTCAGAAAAAATTTTTCTAATCGTAGTATTTCTTTATTTAATATTAAATTGTTATAAATAAAATTTATATTTTTACTCCATTTATCAATTTTTAACACAAAGAATTCTGTAAGTCAATAGTGTAATTGTTTATATTAAAATACAAATTATTAAAATACAATATTAAAGATCTTGAAAAGTTTTGCAATTTATTTGTAGTGGAATTAGAAATAAAATTGGCTGACTATATTCTGTCTAAATACTATCATAATTTTTTACTAAAGATCAATCTGTAAATACTATAAAACAGAGTATTATATAAACGTTTATTAGCACGTTTATCTTAACTTAGCAATATAAACATTAAGAAAATAAAATAAATAAAAGTATTCGTAATTAATCGAGATAAATAATAAGTCATGCCAGCATTTCGAATTTGAATTATTCTTCGACAAATGCAGACACAAAATGGCCATTCAAACGTGACTCCGCGTTAGCAGATATGGATCGCACCCTCCCAGTCGGAGGAATCCCTCTCGGAGGAAGGGGGGAATGGCAAACGACCAGAGGACGGGGTTGGTGTTACCATGGCAACAACGATCCCTCAGTAGCCGAACCCTCCTACACCCTTCATTCAACTCTGCCACCCATATAATCCGCTCGAACTCAAAGACAGCCACTGCGCAATTTTCGCGAGAGGATATATACTTTCACGATATATCTCCTTTTACAAGGAGCAATTTTGACGTGTCTGTCAACAATTGAATGAAAAAATTTAATGACAAAAGAGAGATTAGTATTATTTTATGAATAACGTTTCAATTATATCTAATGTTATTATAATATTTTAAAATAACATTTTGTTACCTGGATAAAGCTAATCAGTTAATTCAAATATCAGAGTTTTGAAACTCTTTCTATTTGAATTAAATTGATTGCTTGCGTGATATTTTTCGTGATTAATGGTCTTTCTTATATATTGACCAGATAGTAAAATGTTATTTATAGAGAACGAGGATTAATTTCGATGAAATGTAATTGTTCTTGATGAAAGGATTAATCGGAAATGTCAGTAATTTTCAATCGATATTATTATGACTTTAATTCGCGGGGATTGTTTCGCACTAACATTTGAAAATGATTGCTACTTCGATAATGCTGAGAGATAACCAATGAGAGAGGCAACAAGACCTAAAATTACGCGCGTTAGCTCTCTCTCAACGGGTAGAGAATACAATTCGTGATGTAATTGTAAGTACAGATCGCGGATATATTTGCCGCGGCGGTTACGTATGTGATTGTAATTAAAGTTACTTCAATAATTGATAGCCCCGTGCGAGAACGCGTTGATCCGCAGAAAGCGATGCAGAAATCACTTCTAGGAATTTAACGTATATAATCATTCCTCTACGTGATTGCGTAACATTGTTTCCATATAATCTGTATTTCTCCCACCTTTAAAGGAATTCTCGTGGAAAAACTATTTCGCGAGCAATTTTCAATAATATGCAGACGAAGATATTATATAAGTACGAAAAAGTGTATGTAGCTTTGTCTTAATACCTGTTAATTGTATGTTGAAGAACGAGATAAATTGATATCCTCTAATATCATGTAATATATCATGTAATTACCGGAAGTTAGAATTATAGTATAATCCGATTAAACTAATAGAACTAACGGTATGGTCGTGAATAGTTTGTTGATACGTGATGCATTTATTTTACGCGTATCTTAAGCGAGAAATATTTTATCTATCAAAGATAAGTAATATTTTATTCAATCAGCATCGTCGACCGAGCTATTAACTCTTTTCGCGCTGCAATTTAGATCTCCCTAATCTGCAAAGACGAGACAAGAAAGGTAACATGAATTCAAGGTGATATTCTACCCTCTTTATCTCGTATCAGACTATCCTCGTTTCGATTCGACAACCCCAAAATCGATTCGCTCCTGAATTCGACAGAACAGACATCGCGAGTTAGGCGACGACTAGGTGGAACATCTTCGCGACGTCTAATTACTTTGTAGAAGTTAAAAAGGGCATGGTCGATGGACGAGCCCCTTTGTCGGACGCTTAACGAAGCGTCAAAAGGCTACCTCGAACTGTTTAAGTCTGACCCAAATAAATATTCATGAGATACTGCGGTGCGCCGACGCCGACGTCGCGTTCTTCTTCCGTTTATTATTAATTTGTCCTTTTCTTTTTATTATAATATAATATTGCTTTCTCGCTCGAAAGAGAGACACGCATACATATACGCGTAAGCGACTTTATACGTGGGCGAAAAATCTGAAAAAGGCTCTTGTGGGAAGGGAACAACGCGTCCGATCGCATATTGTAATATCGTCCGGCCGATTAACATAATATCTCTGCTCCTTTCGTATTCAAAACGGGCCACCGCCGCGGCTCGGATAATGGTACTCCCGATCCGTGTTTATACTAATGCTAGGTTTGCCGGGACGAGCTCTAAGATCATAATGAGCCTTCGATCGAATTAGGCACACAGAAGGGTGTCTCTCGTCGCGCTCCCTCTTGATTCCGCTCCTGACTCCACCGACGCTTCGTCTTTTTGCTCTCCTTATATCAAAATCTCGTGGCTAGCATATGATATTTTTTTTTACAGGATGCATCATTAGCATTAACAGGCAGAGGGAAGTGACTACAAGGACTCATACTATTTAGCATCGTTTTATGCCACGATCTTATTAAAAATGGTTCGACGAAACGACGGTCGCCTAGACTTAAATGCTATTTTCTATTGGTTCTTTGTGATACTTCGTGGAATTCGAAGCCGATTGACGGCTTTCATAAGTATAATTTAGTACATATTGTGTATTAGAAAATTCTACGCAATAAATTAAAATGTCGAGGCTTTTTTTAAAACGAGCAAATGTAGTGAACTATTAAATACATTTGCTTGTTTTAAAAAAAGCCTTGACATTTTAATTTATTGCGTTGCACTTACACGAGCTTACTTTTTTATATTAAAAAATTCTGTTGACAGCTAATATTTGTTATAATATTTTAAAACTTTATATTACATTTAAATAATTTGTAAACTGTATAATATATATATATATATATATGTGTAATATTAAAAAGGTGATGTATATGTCATTTCAAGTAATAAAATTCTTTTAAATATTAACAAACATTAATTTTAGATATAAAATATATTAATTTGTTGCCTTATTCCAATATTTGATTTAAAACAATTTTTATGATGTGAATTCTTTCCCGATAACACAATTCATTGGTAATATGTACATTGATTAAACATTGACATGTATTGGAGATATATTATGCCAATAATTATTGTGCCAACGAATTGTGCTACAAGGGTTTTTTTTTATGCTTGTTCGACAATCGATCCATGATTTAAGAGAGAGATGATGCGAGGAAAGTAATTCCTCGTTCGACGAAAATCAACAGTTTTCCCGCGAAACGAACTTAAAATCTCCCCCTCGTTGGTTGGAGAAGTGCCATTAGCGGCGAACGGAGCTTTAGAAGCTCCTGGCTTTCCCGCGTCGCTCGTTATTCTCTCGTTGTCAATGACGTTCGTAATATTGCATCCATTTCGTTCGCCACCCCTCGTCGGGGTTGACTGAATCGCTGCCTTTTAATCTTAAGTGCGGAACAATGCCGTTGGATTCTCGTGATGACAAATGCAAACTTCTCCTCGTATTCCCCAAAGTTCTCTCGTTAAATATTGTTGAAACAAAACAAAATTTTATGTTCGTGTTAAAATATAGCATAAGTTACTACCTCTAAAATATATTTTATATATCAAAATATAGACACGTTTATATTTTCTCTTAGATGCTGTTGAATATTCAATTAGTATAAATTATACGTCTTATAAATGTCATTATTAAATGTCATAATTTAAATTATTAGAAAAAAAATATTTTTATATAATTTATATCTCTTGAATATTGTTTATAACATGTAAGTTCATATTACAGAAGTTCGAAGAACAAGTAATCCTTATATCATATTTCAACGTAATCTTAAGACGTTACATTGTACACTAAACTCACACTATTACTAGTTTCACGTATTGCGCTACCCTTTATTTATGGGAAATGGCATGATAACCACACGTCAGCGTGAATCCTCACCACGATGATGCGTTCGGCGAAATCAGTGTGGCTTTCTTCAACATACGCGTGAGCAAAAACGCGAATGCGGTAATAGCACCGCGAACGTTGCACCGCTATCTTGGATAGAGTGCACGCGGCGGGCACAACGTTGGAGTTCCGGCCGTTTATGTCGTACGGTCGGTATAAAGCGCACAGCGATGCCGAAGCACGGGATTTTGGGATTAATGCGTTTTTAATAGTGATATAACTACGGCCGCTCGTTTGCCAGCGCTTTTTTTTTTGACGTGTGCTTTATGAAAATTCTAAAATTGCGTAGCGGCGGGCGGAGTGGATTTTTAATGACTCCCGGAAAGGAAGGCAGGAAATAGAGGAGATGCAGAAAATCATACGTATGCATACGTTATAAGTACGGGAATGCTCCTCTTTTTTCCAGACCATCGCAAAAGGTACGAGAGCAGAAGGGCACAAAACATGCGTCCCCCATCACTACTGACCGCCGGGTCATTATTTTATATTAAAACAATGGTTGTATTTGACACTATACATTGTCAATTTGACAATGTATCGTGTCAAATTTAATTATCGTTTTAATATAAAATAACGATATATTTAGTAGGAGTAGTGGCGAGTAAAATTAATTTAAAATTGACACTATAGATTTAATAGAATGAACTCTTAGAGAATATAATATTGTAAATATTAAATTGGTTATATATGGTGATTACGTATTTTGAATATTAAAAACACTAATAATTTAATACTCAAAATAAAATAATTATTCTCTAATAAATTTAATACTTATATCTATTATTAAATTTTTTTAAAGAAATGATACCCACGAGAAAGCTTCTTCTTGTGTATTATTTATCGTTTCTCTGTTATATAATTTTTTATTTTGACAAAAATAAAAATACAATACTATTTCTTCTTTAAGTGGCACACAAGGTCTTTAAGTTACAACACAAGTATGATCAAAAGTATATATATTTCGTGACTAAGTCAATAATATCTTGATTAAAGTCTCAAACAGCATATAAATCAGGACATAAGATCGTCTTATGTCTCGATTTTAGATAAGGATTATTATCTGGCAAATCATAAAAATTATATATAAAATCAAAATGCGATTTTACGTGCAATTGAAATAAATATGTTTCTGGATAACAAAATAAGGCTATTATTTTGCAGCCAAAAAATGTTACACAACAGCGTTTCATGCGAGCCTCCCTGTTTGCCGCCATTTTAGGATGGAGCTGAAGGTGCTTCGTTGCACAACTCCCTCTCCATCACCTCTTATTCGTTTTTTCGCGGATCGCTTCGTCGTCCTAATCATTGTTATTACGAGAGGTCGCCCCGTTCGCACACGCGCTTTTTCTCCCTCGTTCACATCCCCATGCATCCCCCGTTCGCGCGGTCTCCTCCACCCTCGGCGGTAGATTTCGGTCAAGCCAATTACATTTTTTCCCCGGTCGTGGAAAGAATAAAACTATGATACTCTCGACCGGTATCACGCCGCTCCCCACCTGCCCCGAACAACATCGGCCGAGCTCAGAAACCTCAAAAACGATCTCGCAAAATTCGTAGGCGCGACAGACGCGCCTAATGCTAATAATCATGGCGGCGGATCATCATCTCGTGATCTTTTCGTAGTATCGTATTCTAATTTCCGCACATAATTTCTGAACCTTTACAAAAATACGTGAAAAAATATCGAGGCCAAGTTTCTGCCTTAATTAATACGCGTTCCTTAATATTAAAATCTCCTGTTGAAGACAGCAATTTATCGAGATTGTATATACATTCAATTCAAAAAATCGTGTAAAAATTTTATAAAATCCATTAACGTCTTCAAAAAATGATTTGGAACACACACAATAAATGGTAAACGAGATAAACAAGATATACAACCTAACAGATTGTACTCTCAAATGTAGTGAAAGATCGGGTTAACACGCGTTCTTGTTAAGAAACCGTCGTACGAGATCATTATCGAAAAAATCTAGGTAGCCATAGCGTATTATCAGGATACCACTGGGGCAATCAGGAATCACGAAGTCGTCGTGCTTCACACGCGAATCTTGTTACTCTCCGATTACGAGGCCTAACGAGTGCGTCACGGCGTCCTCTTACGATCCCGAAGACAGCTGGTCGGCCGGAGGAGGCAGAGAGGGTCTCGTCGTCAATTTTCTGCCCGACAGATCTGCGAATCCGCGTCGCCGATCCGCTCCCCTCGATCTAAGGCCCTCCACCCGCGCCCGCCAACCTCGCCGGTTCTCCTTCCGATGCATTCTCCATCCTCTTAGTGTCTCTCTCGCTCCACCGCGAACCCAGTAATTGATATTATTATGGGCCAGAGGGGCCCTCCCATTACGTTATAAATGTTACACAGGTCGATTACCGCTCTTTGTTCCGGACATGCTTACATTGTCCGCGAACAATGCTGAGCCCTCTTCCTCCGCCACCTCCTGTTCCCTGGACCCGGCGCATCGTACGCGAAGGAAGTGGAGAGAGCGGGGGAGAGTTAACCCCACGATTTAACCTAAGAGATATCGAGATATCGGTATCGCGTTTTTTTCTCAGCGCGATAGTAGTGCCGTCTCCCTCTAATCATCCCGATGAGAATTTGATATTTATTGAGTTCATTTGTACTTGTCGGTAAAAGTCAGCCTAGGCTACTCTCATTAGGTAGAGAATGTAAAATATAAAAATGTTAAACAATTATAAATAATAGAATTACGCGAACACACATAGAAAAATCCTTTTGTAAACACTTGTAAATAAAAAACGAATAGGCTGAACGATCTCAGGCTGAACGAGTATTTAAATTACTAATTGTAAGTAAAATATGAATGAAACTGTGCTCTGTGAATGCCAACATGAATTTTTCAAGATGCGCTGTGTACATGTTGTACGCAGTTGTAATCGCGTTATGCTCCGAATGCGTTGGTCACGATCGACTCAACCTGCACTTTCAATCACGATGCTATATGCGACGTAGCGTAAACAGCTCGTATTTAGAAACAGCTATAGAAATACAAGTTGCTATATATGAATAGTTATTTTAAAAGTTAACATCATAAATGCAATGAAGATATAAGTTGGCAATGAAAAAGCTTTGCACTCGACACTATCCTTGCACTTTTACTAAAATTTCATGAATTTCTTTTAGTTAACATAAAATAAAATATAAATAAATTAACATTATAAAACCATTACATTTTTATACTTTAAAATTCGCTCAGATGTTAAACATAAGCAGTCATTGTCGCCTCTCATTCGCCCTCGAGTTGTTGCTGCATCAAACCAAATGACAACTGAGAGTCCCCATTCGAGTGCAAAAGGTTATCTCGGAAAATTTAAGTCATCGATAATGTTATATTAAATTATATTATTATAGATATTAATAAAATTATATTATTATTACATAAATTATCAATAAAATAAAGTATAAATTTGGACTCTTGAGATAATAGCAATAAAGATAGTTAAATCCGGCAATTGAAAGTATTTAACAACGCGGTAATTCATGTCTAATAATAAAGCTATGTACTTCAAGATCTTACACGATAATTGCAACATAATTGAACGTTTCGGCTCCATTCGAGCCATCTTCAGTGATGTTAGAATAAATCATTTTGTAGTCAAGTACAATAAAAATTCGCAACGTGATCAGTCAAAGGGTGCAGGGAGGAGAGTTTCAAATTTTATAAATTATATAAATTATATAACGTTACAATATTTATTTATCATGTCATTTCATCAATTGGTGTACCGAAAATGTTTTTCACGCAGCCACGTGTGTGGGGAACAATTGCAGGTGCGATTCGGGTCGTAGCCAAACAAGCAGATGCTCGCAAAAGGAGCATGCGAATCGCAACAATGCCGTGGCAAGGCCGAAAACACGCTGTAAAGGGCCCGAACCCCTTCGATTTTTAATTTGATCCCTCTTCGGGCAGCGCGTTTTGTTTAATGGCGAAGGCGGTAACCGCGCACGGACCCGCCAACCAATGGCAGACCGGCTGGAAATCATACACGGGATCGCCGGCCGCGCAGCGGCCTCCGAGAGTGGAGGTGAGGTACGGTTAGACGAGGTTTATGCTCGCTCCCCGCGTCTCCTTAACATTCGACGGGCCTGTCCCGGCACGGCATTACTCTCGCAAGAGGTGGGGCTCCCTCTCTTCGATCGGCGTTAGGTTATTTCTTCTCCTTCTTCTACCATCTTCTTTTCCTCTTCCTCCTGCTCCTCCTCTTTCTTCTTTGAATTTTCTTTCTCTTCTTTCTTTCGCAACCGCATGTCTCTTGGTGTCTTCGTGTCTACGTTATTCTTGCACTCGCCGAAATTTGGCATTTGGAAAGTATTTTTGATACGGGATAAAAAATATACATATAAAGCGAGAATTATATATTTTTGATAAAAAGATTAGGCAATGAAATTAAAAAGGAACCAAAAAAAAAAATTAATATCTAATGTGTCGCAGTGAAAGAAAAAGTTTTTAATGGACGATAATGACGTCACTAAAATATATAAAATCTCATCCCTGTAAAAGATTGAAATTTTTTTTTTCTTTGTTTTGGTGCTGTAAGTTCCTCTAAGATGTAATCTTATATATAAGATATTGTATTAAAAAATTACAGATATTTTCGATATCATTTCAATACAAATCATTTTAGCAATATTGCAACGTTCCATCAATATTACCGCAAGCTTCTCTGCTGTATATTCGCTACCATTATTAATTACGAATTGTTAATCGCAGACAATAGGTGGGTATTCAGTTTTCCGACCCTCGAGGGAATCTTCTCCGTATACCCCGCAATTTTCCCGCGAGAAATTACAAAACTCTTTTGTTTGATATTATCGGTAGAAAAGGAATGGAAGTCTAAAACAATAATTAAAATGCTGCGACAACATCGGCATTTGATAGACCGATCGTTAGGTATACCGTTGCTCGGAGCATAAAATGTAAATGACCAATTAGCAGAAGCCAACGAAGCTTCCTTGCTTCCGTTAATCCGTTCAGTTAGTAATTTGCAACGCGACTATAGGATAACCATGGCAGACATGTGCATTGAAAAAGGGGTTTCTCTACGAGGGTGGCATATGATCAGCCTTTAGACGCGGAGTAGAGTCGGCTTTGCACACCCACACCCCGGTAAATCACACACTTAGGTCAGAAGTAATTTCTAATGTAGCGAGTTGCCGCATTTACAATCATTACACTCAATGCGCATTCTTGATGCATTTTAAATTCAAGAAACACTTCGCATTAAACGAAATCTTTTGCTAAAATGTTCAACAATAATCACTGTATACTAGTTTCTGCCTGGTATTGCACGTGAGTTTTGTCGCACGATTCAACGATTTAGGTCATCGATACGAATCCTTCGCTGTGCAAATTTTTAATAATGCGCATTGTGATCGGAAAAACGTAATAAAATCTGTTTGGATAAGCGAGCATCATATACGTGCTACACCTTGTTTAATTTTGAACGCGATATCGACAATTTTTTATTAAAAAGTCTATGAAATTAGATACGGCTTGTATAATATAAGCAGAAAAATCAGCACCAGATTTTTGTTGTAGATAACATGATTCGTAACAATCACGTGACAATGCGTTGCTTGCGTGCTTTATGCCCGCGGTTCGATCAGGTCGCAATTTTCGCCTGGTCTATCATCGGCGAGTTTAATCGTAAATTGTACACGAGGATAAAATGGTGTCTTTATCAGCTCTTCGCTGTCATTTTGAATTGGCGACTTATCGCTTCCGCGTAATTGTGAAATCGTCCTGAGTATTGAAGCGAACGACATTATCGGACACCGCAGTCTTGCAATTCTTTCCTTTCCTCAAAGAAAAGTTCAATTGCAAATTAAATGTAAAAAGTACTGTCATCATTCACTATCGGGACATACAATTATCGTAAATTAAGGATCGATCCGTGTAATTACTAAATTAAGGGACATTAACCCATTGCGCGTTTATTCATTAACGCGGATCCGGCTAATAAATTCTACAGACAATTTGTTTGATTATTAAAGTGCAACCTTCGCGTGTCGTACCGTCGCTAAAATATTCTAACCGCGATTCCGATCAGGGAGAAACACAACAGCGCGTTTATCAGCGGCCATTATAAATCTAAAAAAAAAAGCGATGCTATACATTGTAAGGACACGCACGTGGTCAGGTCGATCCTCGCTGGTTTCACTTACTTCTCCATGGAATCTTGTTTTTTTTTTTTTTTTTTTTTTTGGGAAGCTAACACACGTGCATGCAAGGTTTCTTGGTAAATGCTAAAACGTCGTGCGAGCGGGCACTGAAAATTAGCATCGCCGCCATTGATGCGCCTGCTGCCCCTTTGTCGATTCTTGCATGTATTGATCGATGCCACCGTAATTTTCGTATCGCGTGCCATATCACCTGCCACCTTTCCTTTCCAGTGCAAACCATATCGGCTCGGATGTTTTTCCCTCAAAGTCGCATTTTCTTTTTGCCGCGCGGTCAGCACGAGAGCGACCGAGCGCGCTCTCGAGCGCGTTACGCGTACGCTAATTTTCTTCATGAACGTAAGAGTTTTTTTTTCGCGACCACTAATTCTGCTACGTAGGATCTGATTAATCGCTCCGCAGATAAAAAAATGCACAATTACTGAACAAAATTGCGCATGGGCGCAACTTAATTGCCGCATTGGATGCGTAAGACGAGATATTAAGACAGTATATATGTAAGTAATAATGAGTTTCGTTTTTTTTTTTTTTTTTTTTAGTATATGTGCGGGCTTGCCTAAGAAATATATAATTATATCAGAAATACATATATCAGAAATTATGAATGATACATTTTTAACTCTAACATTGCAATTAATTACTTATTACATTCGGATAAATGGCATTTACTTTTGAATTCTTGGAATCAATGTGCATATTGTAATTTAAACGTAAATTTGAACTTCCATCTGTATTATTACTCGAGTATTTCTGATGAAAATCTTTCTTTTGTATATCTTTGTCCACCCTCTGCGCGTTTCATGTTCGTTCTTATTGGCATCGGATCTGCGCAGCTCCAGAATCGTAATGATGTTTCCGTGTTTTTTCATGTTGCAGGTGCAGCATGGGGACAGAAAAAAGTAAAGAACGAGAACCTTGAACCAATCGTAAATGGCACAGAGTGAAAGCGATCAGTCACCACGTTTTTCCCAGAAGAGCGCGAGCCACAAAATTATCGGCTTGTAAATCGAACCGAAGGATCTTATTTCTGCCTTTTGCGGCAAATAAGCGGTCGTCCGGTAATCCAGTAGCGAATCGAGCTCACGAAATGTCGAAAGTGAGGAACGCAATCCCCAATTATCAAACCATTCGACTAGACAAGCATCTGTGCTAAACACGTTCATTGTTTAGAATCAAAATTGTATTTTCCTTCAAGATAATATTTTGCCGAATTTGTGCGTACATGTACTACTCAATGAAAAATTGTTAACTTAATTTTTGCGATCCACAAGAAGTTATTAAATATTTTTGCTAAATAAATATAGTTTGTATTTAATTTTCATACTGAAGAAGACTCAAATCCTGCGGAGTAGAACCTTGAACGTTTGCTTTTATTTTAACTTTGTTTGATAAGTACATCCCATTTAGTTGTAAATTATATATCGCATTATAAACACAATTTGCGCACTAATATCATATGGCATTTGTATTAAATAAATAGTATTAAATAAAATATATACGCAATCACATTTTGAAGTGCGTGTAAGTTCTTTTGTAATATTTCATGTAAACAAAATTTTATTTTATCATGACTTACTAGATAAAGGCGAGTGGACGTTGCATTCATATGAGATACTTTGAAAAGTGATTGTAGACGATACGTCACACCTCCGTTCCAGAGACGAGACGAGATAGTACGGCGACACTTCGCGGACAATACTCCGTGACTCGCACGATTATACGCGAGCACAGCTTAATCACCGTAATAGAGCGGCCATAATAGCTGATACGATCTGTATTTGCTCGTTAGATTCGAGCTATGCTCTTCCACGCGTGCGAAAGAGCGCTATCCGTTTCGCCTACGCGTATACAAATGGCAATTACACTGGGGAGTAATCTTGCGTATAAATTTCTGCGTAATGATATACCATGACAATGATGTGACATGAATTAAACGTTACAATTAATGCAGGTATATATTTGCATTTTTCAAGTGTATCTTCGATTTTTTTTTGATCTATGTACACTGTGATATATACATTTATCCGATCCAGGTATCATTTTCTTCATATGTAAATTCATCACAATGAAAACTTTTCCGTCATTCGATTAAGAGAAATTACTGTAATTTATTGCAATAAAAATTTCCATCGTTTAATTAAGAAAAATAGCTACAATTTATTACAAAGATTCGTCCGTTATTTAATTGAAAGAAATGATTATTCAGTGTTTTTTTTTCATGTTCTTTAAAGAAGAAATAAAATTGGAGTTAATGCTTGTTTCTTATACTTTCGATTGGATTTAAAAAATAACAATTAATTAACAATAACTAATCTCTCTTTGATAAATAAATCGGGAAATAGGATAAAGCGCGATACGTTACATCAGATGAATTACGAAATTGCTGCGTAAAGCCGAAGGCGTAAATGGCGTAGGATTTGATTCTGAGGCGTCTGAATTCCGCGAGCACGTCGCCGTTGTCTAATTGAGTCATCGTGTCATTAATCCTGTAATAATCCAGCGTCGCAAGTAATTCTCCTGGCCCCCGATAGTGGTGGATCAAAGTCGCGGGACGGAGAACGCAGGAAGATCATACGTAGATCGATGTCCAATTAGGTCCAATTACACGCATGAATAATCGGTTACGGTCGGTGAAAGAAGGTTTATCCCTCGAAGCAAAGCAGTACATCTACGGGCGACAGGTTTTGCAAGATCGCTTGCATCGATGAGACAAAGAGGGGACAATCCTCCGATGAAAGGAGGCGTCAGTTCGAAGGCTCTTGTGAAATCTACGGCCATGTTTCGTCGGTAAAATAATTAGTAGCTAAATGGTCAATGTAGGCGTATAAATTGGAGAAATGTGTGCTAAATTACAAGGAAATTAAAATTCCTTTTCGAGGTAATTTTATGGATTATAAATTGAAGTAAAAAATTGCAAAAAATTGAAGAGGCAAATGTTATCAGAAGTAAAACATATGTTACTTGAGATTAAAAAGTAATTTTCATTAATATTTAATATACAAAATTATTATCTGCGTACACATAAATTTCTATAGACAATTTTTATATTTCTCTCAAATATTATAGTTATGTTATTTTCTTTAAAGTTATTTTTTGCTTCGGATTGAACGGATCCTATATACAATAAATTGTAAACGACTGCATCTGTCTGATTTGACGAAGTTCTCTCTCATTGGAATTCTAACGATCGCGAGACTTCGCAGATCACGAGCGGTCGGGACATCGCGTGCTTCCAAAATATTCCGGGAATATGCTAATTACCAGTTAGTCAGTTTCTTGTGGCACTGAGACTGTTTCTACAATCGGCGATGCCCTCTTTAGCCGCAGTTCGTTTTCATTCCTTTGGTCTCGTCATAGCTTCCTGCGATATTGCCGCTCTTTGTCCACCGCAATACCTGCCGGCTGCGCTTCGTTAAACATGCGATGGATCGCTCCTCCGTAGTTACTTTTGTTCTGTGGCGACATTGTTTATCGAACGACTAGTCGCGTTCGTGTCTTACTGGCCAGATACTTGTGAGCGAGTGACAGTGCTGATTGTTTTAATATTAAGACTACATTCCGCAAAAAGTTTCACGATGTTTAAATGTACAGTTTTACAAGACTATCAGTTACATCGTTTAGATACCTTCTTTTTTACTTAAGTCAAAAGATCTCTATTTAATATAATACATAAACTTTTTACCTTAAATATTTAATTAAAATTTGATTTCTTAATTTATCCTCTTTGAAAACTATAATACTCAATAATATAGAATACTGTTCACTAAATTTACGAATAAAAATTTTTCCACAAATAACATTAATATTGCCAAAAAGTATTTAACATGAAAAATAATCTAATTCGTACATACGCGCGCGCGCGCGCGGATCTATACACATCTTTATTCATACAGTCTTCGCGTTTCCGCGTGTCACGCAACGCGGTAAATTCTATCGTCGGTGAAGAGAAAGAAGAAGTGAATAAATCTGAAACTGAATAAATGAAACTTTTCAGAAACATGAATTTTAGCCACGCGTAAGCAAAGGCCGCGAGTGGGATATCGCGTGTAAATGCAAGCGTATTCAATTAATGCAGAACGGATGTTGTAGAATAGCGATACAGCGCAAGGGACGCGCTCCTCATTCTCAAAACAGGAGAGCGGCCATGTACGCTGTAGAGTTAATTAATGGGAGTGAAGAGAGAATGTGCACGGTCGCTGTACATACAACAAAAGGAGCAAGACACGCCGTTGGCAAAGTGTCGAGGACTCCCAGGAACTATGGCGACCGTTTGCAGTACCTACGACGAGCGAGTTTGATGACTAATGGTCTGGCACTATATATTGCGCTGTAACGGATCCACATTTCGAATCACATTAGCGGCGTAGAATCGTTACGAATACGCGTTTCACGGTGTACAAGTAGCCTGCACAATATCCGGAAACCAGGGCAACTCTATTATCGTTCAGGGGTTATACGATCGGCTAGCTGAAGTTCCATCGCCAAGGAGTTCCAGGTATAGCAGTATGTTGTTTTATGGCGCAATCATCGGCGCGGTAATAATCATTAAATCCGTTGGACGAAGCCGAGCGGAGCCGCGGATCGTGGCGAGGCTCGTGTTTCCACGGACTATCTCGTCTGTGACATTATCCGTCAAATTATTCGTCTTGCGGTTGTTTACTTGCTTTTCGTGTTAAAAGTTTGCCGACCTTATCTTTAGGAAAAAAAAAACAATGATAAGCGCGAATTCATTCTCCTGTTATAAATTAGAAAATCGGATAATTAGTACTGTAAAGAAAATAACAATATGAAAAAAAAATTGATTTAAAATCCAATTTGTGTTTGCAAAATTTGTATGTATTCTGTATGTATAATAAAAATGCAATTGCCATTAATTTCTTTAATTTTTTTCTCTTCAGGGAAATTTCTATAAAATTCCCCGTAATAAATTTCTTTTAAGTTAATTAAATTACTATCTAGCTGGTTTATAAAAGCTTGCAAATTAATCATAGAACAAGTCGTTTATTAAGCGTCAATAGTCAGATTTTTACGTACAGATTTTTCTCGTCTTTCGATGACGAAAGGAAATAAGATTGAGAAAAAAGCTGGCGAGGCAAGGAAAGCGAGAAGACCGGTCTAAAAAGTTTGTGATCCGCAACGAAGACGACGCGGCGGTTAGTTAGTCGGTTATGGTGGGCATAATTGCGGTTTACTGTCTCAATAAATATATATGACACGCACCGCTCTCAGATCAAGGTGAATAGTGAGGCCTTCCAAGGATTTGAAATCAAGCAGGGCGTATACGCGCTCAGCGGGAGTGTTTTATGGTCGCTGCTTGATATGTGGCTGGTTTATAATGTTTTGTTCTGCTTATGTCGGTTTGTCGCGGAACCGGAAGATTCCTAATGATCGGCTGTGAATGATCCCCGGAAAAGAGAGCTTAGATATAACACAGCGTCAGTAAGATCTCGTTATCTGGTCCTATGTAGTTCGAAAAATGTCACTGTTGAAAAATATGGAAGATGCACTATTGCGCTTTTTCTACCATAAATTAATCACAATGATTATCCGGTTGTGTTGTCAAGGTTAAGCCTCCGATAGCACAATGCCCGGCAATTAACTAAATGACCATCGTTCCAAATGTTCCAGTTTCCTAATCTATCGTGTAGACATTCGATATGCGTACATACGCGTATGATATATCTTATCATCATACACAATTACGAGTTCGCCACTATCACTATAATTGCGACTGCAATGTGTACTATTGTTAGGTATGACGTCGACACTAAAATCGATAACTGTACATAAACTATTTGGTGCAAATGAATACATATTTCACGAATAATTTGAAAGACTTAAATCGATATTTTATGTATATATCACTTGTTTGCTGAAAAAGTGATACAACTAAAAAATTAATATTTTTTAAATAATTAAGGATTCATAATTCGTTCTTATTTTAAGAAATATCTTACAAGATGCTAATATGACTCTGTGATTAGCTTATAACATCTTAAGTCTGTACTTAAAATGTTCTTTTAAAAATAAAAATCAACTATGAATACGGGTCAATAATAGGAAAATAGCTCTAAAGACTTTTTCTTAAAAAGTTCTTTGAAACATTCTTCCAATTTAGAATATAAAAAATGCTTTCCTAAAAAATTGCTTTTGAGATGTACTTTTTTATCACAAGCGATAGGATAAGATAATACAATTTCAAACACGGTACAAATTAGAAGAAAATTAAATTTGAATTCAATTTTTGAGGCTCAAGTTCAATTTTCCTGTCTGATGGTTTTCTTTAGTAATTTCTAAACAATGAGAAAATTATTAAAATTGAACTTTAAATTTGGATTCAAATTTTATTTTTTTTTTAAACTGTACTACATACATTTGAAATTGTCGATCTGTATTTGAATTGACTATCTTATCCTATATCGATTTTCACTTACAATTAGATATTATTCTTCTAGGCTGTGTTCCAAAATTCACTGCACTAAAAATCTATAGTACACTCAGGAAAAGATAATCTGGTTTCCCGTGGATGTGGAAATTTTGAAGAATTCTGAAGAAGAGGAGAAAAATAGATGGTTAGATTACGAAGTGATGATCTCTTGCAAAATTTACCACTCTTCGTCGATTCGTGCAATGAATTTGTGCTATGCAATGCTTCAAAATTATCTATATCCTTTGCTGCATTATGGATATGTAATATGGCCTTATGGATATAATTGGGCAAGTTGTTTGATTGTAAGCTTTTGTGTTATATTTGATTTTCAATCTAATTCTTTAATTTTTTGAGATTGGATTTCCACATTAAATAAGCTAAATTTTAAATGTCCTCCACGATTCCATTTTATAAACGCCGACCCTGAGTACATTTAACGTTAAATTTTCAACGCTGATAATGAATTTTGAATATAGCTATATATTTGGGTAATTTGTAATTTCTAAACTGCAGAACCCTAAATTAACACATATCAGTTCCAATATTACAAAAACAAATCATCATTAATTAAATCTAATTTATCAAGTTATTTATATCTGATCGATAGTACATGACAAAAGATATGGTAGGTATTGTGACATTTTTTTTTATTATATGCTATTTTTCATTTATATAGATACATTGTACAGTACACGTATGCCATTGGTTGAGCTCTAAAATGCACTTTAGGATTGCGTATAATTTGCTTGTCGCATATAATATTAGAAATATTTTCTTATAAGAAAAGAGATAAAACTTCTATTTCATTTTACTTATTTAATTAGAATATTAAATGATGCTGCTCATGCGTCATATAAAGAATTATTCATCAGATAAAATTATAAAATGTACAAACCATAGATAATGCAAAAAAAAAAATAAAAAAAAAAAGAATTGAAGTTGTTGAAGAAATGAAAGTGTTCAGACATAGTTAAAGGTGCAGTTAAAGGTTTCGTAAATATTGTATATTATCATGAGTACATGTAAACGTTGTTCGTCTTTATGACTAATTTGAGGTAAAAATAGCGACAAGGACTAATCAATTGGTATTATATGAACGTACAACTAGCATGTATATCTTGTGTACCTCTATATGTGTATATCTTAATACAGCTATTATATAAATAGTTGCATTATCGAAATTGTAATTCTGAACGGACGTAATTTTAAACTCACACTAACAAATGTACATATATCGTTGAATTTAAATAAATAAAATCATTTTTACCAGAGTTTTTATGTCCAATATATGTTAAATGCTACGTTCGCATGTCGTGTATTATAAATAAACGTATGCATTAATTCTGCAAGATAAAAAACAGGACTTTTAGTGCCTTATTATTCTTATTATTTATAGTTACACGCTGATTAAGTACTACAGCTGACATAATTTGTAACGCGTAATAATAACTAAGATGTTTAGTCACCTACACGACTCTGTCTAAACAAGACATTTTTCTAATTGTCCAGACACATAAAACTTAATATGTTGACTGACTCATTCATATATCAATTATTAATGATTATTAATGACTGACTTTCTCACATTATTTGATTATTAATATTTATACTACCACTTTTTGGATATTTTCTTGACAACGCTTTTTGTGTGATTACACTAATTTTATAACATATTCTCACAAATTGAATGGTTTTGCTCTGTACGTCTTAATTATGGACATCCAATTTTAATGACTTGACATCGACTTATGTAGAAAATAGCATTACTTTGTTTTATTTTATATTTTTGTTTTTTATTTTTATTATTTATTACATCTCTAAAGCCCTTATAATTTTTATTTTTATTTAATTTTTATTTTATTTATTCGTTCAGTACGCATTAAATTTTATGTTTTAAATCTCTATTTGTTTTTATCTTTTTCATTTTAATTTATGTTTACGTTTTTGTACGCAATATTAATTTTTTGTTCTTAGCTGATAAAGATTATAATAAAGTCAAAATGTATTATTGTTCACATTTTTAAGAATAACTATATTAAATTGATAACATCTCTATATGCTCGTTATTTTTTATTTCCTTACATATTCTTTTCTATTGTAAAGACATTTAAGTATGCACCAGGATTAGGTAATTACTTATCGTCATATAATATTGAAAAGACATTTTGTTGACGTTAATAGTTTGCGGATTAGCGACTATTACTCTCGAACAACTGTCATAATATGCTTAATATGATCTGCTTAATATTAATGTACTGAAACAAGTATTCTGTTTACTAATAGCTGTTATACTACCGCACATTAGTTTGTGTTTTACGTGTTGAATGTCTCTCTTATTACAACTTTGACTTAAATTACTATGTAATTTCGCCGACCATATTTACTTTCGTCCTTTCAGAAAAATGTGTTAATTTTCTTGTATCTCTTAGCTTATAGTATTTCAACTAGTATCACAATTTACATGCTACTGCATGCAAATAAATTATTTTTTGCAAGTCATCATAATTGTATAATTCTCGATTCATAAATTTATAAATACATAAAGTTTATAGTGCAGAGAAGCTAGAAAAGAGCAGAATTGTAATATCAAATATGTAATAAATATAATAAAGATAAGACATTATGCAGAGAGTTTCGACAAATCACTAAAGGGGTAAAATCTAGCAAAGATCATCCAAGTTACAAATAAAATTTAAAGTTCATAGTTTTGAAGTATTATGATTAAAAAGTTTACTTTTTGCACAAATACATGCTTGTAATTTATGTAATTTAAAAAAAAAATAAAGCTTGTAACTACTTAGCATTGGTAAAAAAAGAAATGATAAAAAAAACGAGCAAAATAGATGATAGAATAATTAATTAACATATTGTTTTATAAGAAAATATTATGCAATTTATCTTTAATTATATGCAGAAATTAATTCCGAAATATAAATGTTAAATTTACTTTTATTTTTCGTTTTTTTTTGTGAGGAATAACACTAAAAAGGAATAACACTATCGCGTATAAGAACAACTGTTACATATGGTGTATACTGTTTTCTTTCGAGGTATTCTGAAGCATTTACAGAATTTTCATTTTCTTGCTGGTACAGTAATTTTGTGGCTCTAAACGTCGTTTCGTAATACGCTCCACCTGCATTTTATCGTTGCTGGTGTGTTAATGTTCGCCGCAACTGTTCTTTGTTTCGTTGTAGTCGGGAATTTTGGAATCGAACTAGCTCAGGCGACCCTAGCATTAAAACCCGGCTTGCTTTCCCGTAATGACAGTCTACTATGGATTATATATGAGAGAAGCTAAGTCTCCTAACCAAAACCTAACTTCTAAAACCCGATAAACCACAATTCGTATTTTCAACACATTCAATCTAACTATAAACATACCAATAAAGTTATAATTAATAACACTAGTTTATAAATTTTTAATAATTTTTAGTGCAAGGAAAGAAAGAATTTTTTTAACGTATTTTATGGGTCGAATCTTCCACCAAAAAATTCTATTAAATTAAATTTTTAAGATATAACTTTTTTTTTAATAATTTGGATATGACAAAGGATGGACAAGTCAAATATGTCCACCAAGCTTTGATAATTAAAAAATGTTGTCGGAAGTATTGGAACAAAAACATGCTAGGCGGCTACTGGATTTTAATATATGAAAGCGATATAAAGTTATATAAAAAACAAAAATTAAATACTGGACACTTTTGATTTTTTCTCTAATTTCAATAAAATTTCACTATATATATAGATGTATACTAAAAAAAAAAGTCTTTATATCTCAAAACCAAGATCCGATGAAAATATTTCAATGGTAGATTTGGATTCAGCGTCCAAATTGTCTTCATGCATGCTTTTGTAAATAGCAAATCTTGTAAGTTAGTAATTTTAAAGTATTAGTATTATTATCAATATAATACAATAATATTATTATTATTATTAATACACTAGTTTTTGCGTTAGTCCAATCTAAATGTTTTCTTAATTTATTTATCTGAATATGAAGTTTATTGTGAATAATAATTCAAATAGATTTAAAAATTGCAAATCTCTTTGCACTCGAAAAAAATTAATAGTGATTCGAACAGCAATACTTATGCCAATTTTTTTCTGCAATAACATCGTATATTATGGCAGCATTATGCTAGTAAAAAGAGTATTCTGTATATAACGCTCACAGAAGACGTATTAACCATTAACCTTCGCCAGTAACTACTTGTCTTCATCTTGGTGGTTTTTATTCCAGATGTATCATGAAGCGGTTACGCGCGACGAGAGGAATGCAGACGATGCGACAACAAGAACGTAAATCGCGCATTCTTACATAATAATACCAGTCGCAGTTTGCGAATTGCGTTTAATCAGGAATCATGCGTATTCGACGAAGAAGGACAGAGAGATAAATGAAATTTATATTTCTTCAACGTGCCGCCTGATCGGCGATGCATCTTGCTCGCTTCTTTTCTGCCGAGCGTGGCGGATGATGCTTGATCGATCCGACGGAAAAGTGCACATGATGCCTCAGAAGAGGTGTGAAACTCACATCAGCACGTAGCATAATAATGGGAATAAAAAAGACAGATAGAACGTATATGATATATAACTCCGAGGAGTTCCGGATGTGGATCCATCCACGATGTAAGAATACCAGGTGTAACATTGCGCATAATGGCGGCTGAATATAATTTGGAGCTAATTTTTGGGCTACATGTTCAGATTCTCACTCGAGTACCACCCAGGTATAATCACTCTAACCTTATTATTTACCGAACATTAAACAAGGATGACATGACATCCAGAAAACACTCGGGTGAGAATCTGAACACACCCTGGTTGGAAGCAAATTTCTAATAGTGGCTTTATATTATTGGCTTATAATATTTGAGGCAAATTTTTGATTAGTCATCTGACTACACATCTACGGGAATTACACTTGGTATTCTTACATTATAGATCCATCGATTGCGAGGAACATCGTATTTCATCCTGCATGACATACATGCATAAATAATATCGGTGATAATATTTTTTTACGCTGGGCTTCTCTCGCTCATTTTTCGTTCGATATATCCATGCTCGATATTCGGTCACTGTTGGTCACCATTCGACAGCTGTTCTTCCTATGGCAATGGCCACCTATGGGTACATCCAATCCCCATAAAAAAAAGCTGCTACCGTAAAAGGACAACGCATCCGTAACGTGTCTATAACCACGGGGACACGTATTACCGATAACTTTCCCTTCCCCGGGCAATCTTTTTCGCGGTGAGCGGTGCGTACTGCGATCGATGCCAACGGAAAAAATGCGGTCGATGTTGCAGGAAGGACGCGACGTGGACACGCTCGAGAGAGGGTGCAGCAGGGCCGGCGCTTTCCGTGCTGGCGGCTTCGTTTGATGCTTTTTATCAGAGAGTCCTGGATACCGAACGTTTCCGCAATGCGATTGATTCCTTCTACATACTCTCAGCGACCATTGGTCATCTTCAGTAAATCCTTTGTAAGAATGTATAGTCATTAAATTATCGTATGTTGCATTGTAACAATCAGTTTATATCATCTCACATGCAGCATAGTTCATTTCAATATTTCAACAACAATATTGCAACTTTTTAGCAATATTGTTGCAGCAATGTAGTTGCAAGCTTCTGTGCCATATGAAATGCTTTTATTTACTGACGATTTTATATTGTTTCATAGAAGCTTGCAGCAACATTGCTATGATGTTTGTAATGTTACTACACTATTGCTTTTAACTATAATAAAATACGTTACATTGTTGTAGGAAATTACAACTAACAGGTATGTTACACGTAACTTTGTGCTTATTAGAATTTTATAACATGACAATATAATATGAAATGAGAAACTTAAAAATCATTTACTGAAAACTAATAAATACATAATGTTTTATTTTATTTGAAATACGATTATATATGCGCTTGAAATATGTGACTTTATTCCATTAGGAAATCGTAAGCCAATCTGAACTGATCGAATTGTTCCTGAGGTTTTGAAATGATTTAATTCAATCGAATTAACTGAGAATAAGAGTCGAATGTGTGTGTACGTATGTGTGCGCGGAATATTTTGCACGCGATCACTTTTGGTATTTGATTTATGAGACACCTTATATTAACTAGTCAGAAGCAATTCAGCAACACTTGACCGTCTAACCGATCCTCATATCTACGGGAGTTTGGTTCGTCACTTCCTGAAGAGATGGCGCCACTAGGAGTATCTTCAATGTGACCTCAAGCCTCTTTATTTTTCTTCTTTTTCTTTCTCTTTCTTTCTTTTTTTACTCAAATTTATCTAAAAAATTAGGATCAATTTCATTTTTTTTTCAATTTATTGATAAACGTTTCATTCTCTGGCATTTCGTAATATTAATTTATTCACTTTTAATATGGAAATAATGAATTTTGTTTCGAGTTTTTTCCTGACAAATTGGCCCTTATATTGTTTCACAACAAGTAATATATTTAAAATTCTTTTTCTAATTCTAAGAATAGTCTCTCGAATTCTTGAGAGAAAGAGAGAGAGAGAGAGAGAGAGATATCCGCTAATTGTTTGTTCCAGAAACTCGTCTATAATATTAATTTAATAAATTTATTAATGATATTTGATATTTAAAAATTAAAACTATAAACTATCAAACTACGACATTTAACTGAATACGAAAAAGCAAGTTTAAGTTTAATATATTAGGTGTTGGAATTAATTCGTAGCGTTTTTTAATGAAAGAATGTTATTTATTTCACATGAGCATTAAAAAATACATTAATAAAAGTACTTCCCATCACTTGTAAAACGCTACGAATTAATTCCAACACCTAATAATTTTTTCTTTCCTCACAAAGTTACAACGATAAAAAGTATAATGAGATAATAAAAATGTGCCAATGTTCACGTGCTTCGTCATTTTTTTAAACAACCGGAACACGTAAAGTAATTAAGATAATATTAATCACCGGAAAAGTAACGCGCAGATAATCGCGACGAAATGCGAACAAGTAAGTTGGGCCATAAATCATTACGCGAGGGTGTAACAGCCTTTTGTTTATTTTCAATTTTCACGATCTTACTCGCGAGCGGTACTGAACCAACAATTCGGTTACCGCGAGCGATAATCTGCGACGTGATAAAGCGCGTGTAATGTCGCGCAATAAAATCGCAATCGCCCGCGATCGCCCCGACACGATGAATTAACCACATGCTATCCCTATTTGTAGCGCGTTCGTCGACATATCAGCGCAACGATTAATTATGCATGTGGCGCTATTACGCCACGGAGTGGCGACCGGTGGCGAGCGAGCCTCGCGTTTGAGGTGAGCGCTCGCGGATTTGCCACAAATTGGGCCGGCAGGTAGTTAACGCCACTCGTTGATGGGAAGCACCTTAATCGTGATTACTGGCATACGCTCGCCGGTTAACTGCGCTACGACGTGATGCTCGAAAAGAATTGGCGTGTTGGTGGGACGTGGGTGCGAGAACGGAGGGACGAAATTACACGGCTTGCAAGTAATTAGTATTATGAGTACATTGCTATATTGTTGCGGGATATTTATTTCGATCTCTCTGACATATATCTTGAAACAGAGGACATCTAGCGAAACCTCACACGTGTTATCTGAGCTCGAATATTGTTTTATCTGATAGAAAAGTAAAAAAATGTGAACGATATATCGTATTACATAAGATTATCATTTTGTTATATATATTTTCGCTTTGTAAGATTTAGAATATATAACTGAGATATAATATTAGATTAGAAGACAAGGGTTGGCTGAGACCCACGTGGAAACTAAAGTCGACAACGAGGTGGTTACAAAACGTCGGCCGCGTAAGCGATAGAACAGGGTTCCCCTTGCCGTTCCTTCAATTCAATTGAATTCTATTCCGGCGTGCAGTTGATATCATTGAGGTCGCCACTTAAATCTTCATTGTCGTCCGTCGCTTATTGTTTCACCCTTCGGGTACCGGGGCGTACGTACATATACGTACGTTTCTCTTTCACATCCGTGCCCGCACCTCTAACCGGCCTGAAGGAGAGCAGACTCGAGGGTCCGTCGCAGGGCATCGACAGCGAAACAGTAGCGGATACTTAAACGATGCCATTTCTCAATGGAGAGCATTATCGTGCTTATAAAATGCGTTGCATGCACAAACTTGTTTGCGCGGTCAAAATTTTATATATGCATCGCGTTATTCCGTTAAGAGTGCTGACAGCATGCCATTTCGATAAGTAGGTATCGTTATCGTAATGTGGTTAGAATATTTATTTAAAAAATTAAGCTGTAATCCTTATTTTTTTACATAAACAATCATCTCTGGGATGTTTTTATAATTCAATTCAAATTACTATTATCAACAATATATCATATATTATTGCTTTTCGATTTATTGATATTTAAGAACATTGAGCGATCGTATTTATAGTCCGTTTTTATTATAAGATTGTCTAATATCTTAAGATGCTAATACATCCCTCTGATTGGCTTATGATATCCTAGAACTCTATTTGAGACATTATCAAATAGAATATTAAATAGGATCATGTTAAGTAGATTATGACAGTATTTCTAAAAATAAAGAATTTAATTAACATAATGCTTTTTCACTGCATGTTTTCGATGAAATTGCATATTTAAAGATTCGTATAGATATAACGAATAGATATTAAGAAAAGAAAATGTTTCCAAAAAAGAAAAGAATATCCATTTTGCAATAATATACATTTTCTCGCAGCTGAGATATAGAAACACCCTGTGTGACTATTCCCGGGTTAAATAAAGTAAAAAAAATAAAATTTAATTTAATTACAAACACAAGAATTATATCTTTTAAAAAATTATGTCATTACGAAATGTTATTTTTTTAATAAACTCTTTACACACGTGACACAAGAATACAACTATCTATTATTAATGATGCACTAATATCTACGCTTCCACATCAGAAAAGGAGCCTGCCAATCTCGGAGCTTAATCCAAACTTAAATTACTCACGTATCTTAAGTATACAAACGAGGAAGTCGTGCAGGAGCATTGTCAGCGACTAATGATCTTAAAGGTCGACGTCATAATTGGGAGGAGAGTAAGGAGGACGACGCGGAAAGACGAGATTAGAAGAAAAGGGAACGGCAAACGGGAAGAAACGGAGCGGTCTGTCGGCGTTCCCATGTGTTACCACGAGGTCGATCAGCTCGGTTTGTTCGAGCGAGCATGTGGGCCAACAATGCCCACTTCGGGAGAGCGACCGCGACGCACTTCACTCGTCCATTATATTCTGTACACGTTTTCATGCGACCGCCGTGGCTGCGCTAGGTATTCCCCGTCGCAACGTTGTCGACAGCATCGAAGGGTGCTTCACCGGCCGCGGTTGAAAGATGCTGAAGTGCACTCGTAGAAATTCGCAACGTGGCAAGTAGCGTCGAGTCGCGCAACATGGGACCCTACCTGTGTCTTATCGGCGATGAAGTCGGAACTGAAGTTCCTTCAACAGAAGTTTGGCAATGAAGTCTGCACGCGATTCTAGATTCGGCCTTGGGATTTTGACAACGTCGTTTCTGAAAAGATACTTTACATGGTTTATGAAATATCAATTCTTACATTTAACATATAATTTATATTATACATAGAATCTCAAAAATAAATAAGCGCATTTATTAATAAAAGTGAAGGTGTGAATACGAGCTTAAGACTGCTCATTTGTCACAATGTCAAAAAATCTGTCTTTGTCGTGTGATATCTATATACTAATTATTATTAAGTACACATAAATTACTATCAACATTCGTAAAAAAAACAGGAAATACTTATAATTCACAAACAGACAGAATAACAACGTTACTACAATTAACATATATATACTAATCTAGTGTCTTGAATAATGTTGGCACTAATATTTATAGAAATGAAAATTATCACGTATGTCTTGCTTGCTAGAATCTTAAATCTCTTGTATACGTTCGCATTGATTATTATCAACATATATTAAGCACTTGAGAAACCTCACAGATTCTGAGGCTGTCGCATAACGTTATTTTACTCTATTGTCATTGAAACCCGATCGCTATCTTTCCGCTTTAACCGCAGTGGCATCATTAATTTTCATTTTCAGTGTCTTCTTTGTTTAGATATTATTGCTACTTATAAATGCAAATGATATATGTAATATAATACTAATTGATATCAATCGCTGATTGGCAATAGCACATTGCATAAATAAACGGTTGATGAAAAACGTAATATATTTTTTGAATCCCAGCAATATGTATACGATGTAAAAACACCATTAACCTTCAAGTCAAGTACGATAAGTATCAATGCGTCGGAGATCCCGCGGTGGCGATCATGTAAAGTGAATTATCTCATCAGATTATATCGTCGTTGTCATTAGGGCTCGATCTCTATCGCCTTCTCTTCTCCCAGCCACCTACGGTGCCCCCGTTAACAATTCCACTTGATTCCATCATTGGCGACATTGGAGTTCCTGAATGAGTTCGTAACGAGATGCACAGCCAGAGGGCTGGGCCACGTCGGGGTTGCCAGCACGTGTCCTCAATGGACCAATCAAAGCTCACCCTCTTCTCATCGAATCTCTCCCTGGAGTCCTCTTGTTTCTCTCTCTTTCTTTCTCCTCTCATCCCCTCTATCTATTACTCTCTTCAAACGATTGGCAGCTTATGCACATTAGACTAATAAGACATCTTGGTTAAATCTAATGAATCAGAAGAATACGAGTCTCTTCTAAAAAAAAACTTCAGAAAATGCTTGCTTTTTACTTATTTCATATACACGGGAAATTTATTACGTTTTTTTTTCTATTGTAAACTATATTTTTACTAATGATAAAAATTGATTTAAAAGTAATATTAATATTATTATAGAAATGCTAATAATTTTTAGTATAAGTTAAAAAGATCACCATGATCGCTTTACTTGTTCAAATGTTTAACGAACCGATAGTGATTACGAAAGATAAAGTAATAAGAGAGCAGTGGCGCATTGCTTCTTTTCAGTCTTTTAATTTACATAATGGAGCCTTGGGCGCTTCGAGTTTTTGGGTCAGTAAGAATCACTTCCAGCAGCAAATTCAAGAATTGCTGCGGTCGGTGAGACTTGGGCGATCGAACAAGATTGAGGCACAGCTCCAACTCTTTCCTCAGTCGGGAGGGAATTCGAGAGAGTCCGTCGTCTGGCGGTTAACGACTCGTGAAGTCGTCGCTCGTAATTAATCATCGTAATGCTAATGACGTTCCTTAATGGTAAAATCTCACCGCTTGCCCGTAACACTGGCTGACTTGAAAAACAGAGTATCGTGGATGCCAATGATTAAGACTTGTTCTGTTCTTCGTGATAAATCTCTCGCAATTAACAGCTAATAGTAACAAATGCACAACTTGGAATCTTGTCGTTAAACGTGTCAATATACTTGTACACTGAACATGTAATATAAAATCTTTTTTTATTTAAAGCCCAATTTGGATGTAATATTATCCAGTAAATCATATATAATTTAGAAATTAATTTAGCAAAAAACAACTTCATCCTATCTCACAATACATTTAAAATCAAAATAACACATATTGAGTTAAACCTCATAAAAGGCGTTCTATGAAACGCATGAATCGCCTTTATTCTTTCTCTCTTTTTCTTTCCTTTATAATATGTGTAACGAGGGGTGGCTTAATGCGGCCTGTTGAACGTGGGTGATTCGAGAATGAACGCACGCGTTGAGTCGGACGAAAAAGGCGCGAATCGCGCGAGCGTGAACGGACTCGATGGGACTCAGCCGATTTCGCACGTTAATCAACGGACCATTTAATTGTCGGGGTACATCATGACTTATTGTTGAAGTTATGGCAACAGATTTTACAGATTACGATTCGTTTCGATTGGATAAACACAATTGAATGAATACGAAAATAAACCATAACTTTTTCATTTTTAACAAAATACCTTCTTGTTTTTGTAATTTTTTTCTCTTGCTTTTTTGCAATTTCTTCTTTTGCTCTCCTTTGGTAATTTAATGTAAATATATTCCTTTGTTCTGTAAACTTCATGAATTTTAATTTCAAATTCACTGGCGATACCCAGTATAGGTGAAGTTGATGGATTCTGCAAAACTCACTGAACTGAAAAAAAACGTTTATGCAGTACCATAAAAACACAAAATTATAATTCCACGCGGTAGGCAATAATTCGTTCACTCACCAACATTCGCGCACTCACAAAAGTGTTAAAAATACGTGTGCATATATATGTACCAGTATATATATATATATATATATATATATATATATATATATATATATATATATATGTACATACAAGAGATTATAGAAAGACGAAAAGTTGTGCAGTTGGGCGCAGCCTCATGTTGGTAGCTCGCCGACACGACGATTGCGACACGACTTTTAACAACCATTCTCGACATCCAGGAGAAACTTGTGACATCAAAACTTCGGCCGAGTCTCGCGATTGCTGTCGACTCGGCGATTTCTGAAGCTCACCGTAAGAGCCACTGAGCTCTGAATGTCTTCAGGCGCCAAATTGTCCTTCGTGAAGAAACCATCGCGCTCATTGTCTTGAGCCATATTATATGGAGCTCTTAGATATCGTATGCCTTACTTAAAGATTTGACTAAAAGAAGAATACTTTTCGTTTCGAAGTTGAAACAATGATTGAATCTGAACGATGGATAAATAAAAATTTAAGACTTTTGATTCAATATAACTTAAAAGCGCAAAAATATTATCCTTAACATAATTTCGAATTAAAGAAAGAAATCCGGTAGGAGCAAAAGGTTTCGTGCATGACATCAGATAGAAATATCGGTTTAAGAATTCTCTCGTCTAAGATCGACATTTGCACCTGTTATTGGTTAATCTATATAAAATACATATAATACTATATATATTACGCTTAAATAAATAGTTGCAGCGGCGTTTATTTAGATTTTAGAATTATCGTAATTAAGAATTAATTAACCATTCTATTTTTCAAATATATAGAAAAGACTCTATCTGCTGCTACTAGTATTCTATCTTTTATCATTGTTCAAATTAATGAAGTTTTTGATACATCTGTCTAAAATCGATAAAAATGACTCGAATGAACCAAAACGTTCGACTATCTTGTAATTGGTATAAAAAACAATTTAATATATGTTATATACACAAAGTACCGCAATTTTATTACTCTCAGTTGCCGTAGTCAATTTTAAATAGTTTTTATGTTAAAATTAAAAAAATTTTTATTAAAATTATTTATTTAGTTTTATAAAAAGAAGCAGTGACAATAATGAAGTTATAATCTAACTTAACCTAACCTAACCTAACCTAACCTAATTTAAACTAACCTAACCTAACCTTAACTTAACCCAATTTAACCCTAACTCTAACCTAACTTGACCTAACCTAACCTAAACTAACCTAACCTAACCTAACCTAACCTAACCTAACCTAATCCCAACCTAACCTAACCAAACCTAACCTAACCCCAACATAACCCACCTAACCTAACCTAACCTAACCCCAACCTAACCAAACCTAACCCCAACCTAACCCAACCTAACCTAACCCCAACCTAACCCCAACCCGTACCCCAACCTAACCTAACCCAACATAACCTAACCCAACCTAACCGAACCTAACCTGACCTAACCTAACCTCAACCTAACCCAACCTAACCAAAACCTAACCTAACCTAAGCTAACCCCAACATAACCCAACCGAACCTAACCTAACCCAACCTAACCCTAACCTAACCCAACCTAACCCAACCTAACCCCAACCTAACCTAACCCAACCTAACCCCAACCTAACCCAACCTAACCCAACCTAACCTAACCTAACCTAACCAAACCTAACCCCAACCTAACCCAACCTAACCCAACCTAACCCCAACCTAACTTAACCTAACCTAACCCCAACCTAACCCAACTTAATCTAACCTAACCTAACCTAACCCCAACCTAACCCAACCTAACCTAACCAAACCTAACCTCAACCTAACCCCAACCTGACCCAACCTAACCAAACCTAACCTTACCTAACCGTGTGTCTACTTATGCGTTCCTGCTTACAGAACTTCGCTAATGATATTTTTAGTACTCTATCTATCCGTATGTTACATAAAGGCTGTTTAATTTATAGGAAATATCGCATTGAAGCAGTTTGTTTTTATAAGTCGAATTGTTTTAAAGATGAGACAGCTGCAGTTAGTAATTAGGTATCAAACTACATTGCCAGGGCTACATCGTGAAATACTGTTAATACTTTATTCAACAGAATTGTTTATCACATCCAGACATATTTGTTATGTTTGAAAATGGTTATAAATAGATTGTTGTTAGAAAAAATACTACGTGTTGCAGCTACTTGTAAATATTATATTTTTATTATATATGCTATATGTAACCTATGTGTATATAATTATATCACCAATTATAATTATAACTACGTAAATTATAAATTTTAAATTTTAAATTTTAAATAAAGATTTAATTATTTATAATAGTTTTTTAATAATTTCTGCAGGTATAATGATTTTATATTATTTTTGAAAGATAAAATTTTTTATATTAAATAAAATTTAAAATTTAAAATTGAATTATATGTAGATATTTTAAATTGTTATATCTGCAGGAATTATTAGAAAACTATTTTAAATAATTAAATCTTTATTGATATAACATTTTGATCTAATAATGCACTAGATCCAAATAGTAGATAAAGATTTAATTATTTTAAATAATTTTTATAATCCTGTATTTTGAATATATAAATATTCACCGTGTGTACGCCTTACAATCTTACACTCCCTTCGAGCGTAGAGCATTAAGTTGTCCAATTGGCTATATCTGTTGACTGGTTACCAGGTGACCTCGGCTCTTATCAAATTCGTTGACGTGATAGGAGTTGAGATAATCGTTTGTTGTCCACGTTGAAACAGAAGAAATGGAAGAAGTACGAAAAGAGAAGGAAACCTGATACTAATTGCCCGGTCGGTATTTCAGGCCCGACCCTTCATAAGTTCTCCTCTCTTCGGTCGTTCGGAATCATGGTAAAGGGTCACGTCAATTAGACAATTAGCGAGAGAAAGTCCCTTTTGAATCTCTGCGACACGTCTGACCCAATGATGGACGAATCGCGAGGCGCGTGTGGGCTCGAGGTCGAATAAATTAAATTCGTCGTCTTCTCGTGCCGATACGCGTCGTGGCAGATAAGCGTCTCCGTGGGATTTGTGTGTCGCAGTTTCGCCGTGTGGGATTCAATGTGCGTCGCGGGAACTCGTTAGACGCGATGAGCTCTGCACTATTCGTCCGCCACACCGGAGCCCCCTTGCCACTGTTATAAAGTGGCGGTTTTGTTCTTGTTACCGTGTACCGTTTTATTGGCCATAATTTTTGGAGATTGGGTCATGCCGGGTTGATGAAAAAAATTCAACAGAACATCCTTTTCCTAGAGCACCGCATCGTTCGATGGAGAGGCTCGTTTTGCTTTCCCCATTGATCTTAGAAATCGGAAGCTGAAAAATGAAATTGTACGATGATGTAGTAGATATTTGTATGTATATTCCTGAAGTATCGCTTTCTAAATATTAATTTTAATTTTTTATAAAAATAATAGGAAGTATGTCGCACTACAAAACATGTACGAAAAGATCTTATAAAATCTTTGGATAAGTAAAATAATCATAAAAGTTATTTGATGGATGGCAACATAATGCAAAAACGTTAGTTACTCTTTACTTAAAAATTCTAATTTTCTATTCAACAATATGTACGTGGATACTATTACTTTCTATAAAATGTAATTTATGATTTGTCATTAATCAAGCTGTTAGTACGACGTTCGCCATAAAGGTGCGAATGTCGAGAAGAAGCTGAGAGCAGCGTGGTTAATCGAGAAAATTCAGTGAAACCATAATTAGTGGCAACGATCGTCGTTATAACTGCCATGAAAGTTCGTCGGATCGGCAAACTAATGAACTTGTTACATATTTACACGTTGTTCGTGCCTACTGAGCGGCCTGGTGAGCGCAGAAAACCACATCGAATTAAGAGGTCCTCTCGCAAATTGCAGACGAGACACGAGAGAGCGATTTAAACTCATCGATCCACGACCGACCTCCGAATTCGCTCACACTCGTTCATGCTAATAGTGCCATTCCGATTAATAAACAATTTGATATATAAAGTAGTTTCTTATTGTCATATTAATTATTTAGAAACTTTCTATTTTTTTATAATTAAAATAATTATATATGTAAAATAATTCTAATTTATATAAATTATAATAATGTATAATATAATATATAAATAATTAAACAAAAAGGTTATTTTTCATATAATTTCCTTTTTAATCTCTCATTTATTTCCCAAACTAAATGTACATTTTGTTATAAGAGCTTATCGTAGCTGCTTTTCTATTAAATGACTGTTCAAAATACCTGTTCCATCCAATCCCGCGACTTTGACGTATAATAAATGTAAGATTGCAACTGTACGATTCCCCCCTCGACTGAGGATCAATCACCATGCTACAAAAAAATCCGTACGTCGGGCATTCACGGCTAAGTGCCACCTCTCAATCATAATTATCAAAAGCCCACTGATAATTGCACCGAGACCGCTTCTTCAATGAAACCAGCCATTTTTTACATCTTCAAATAGTACGCGAGGAGTTATGCGGAAGTAATAGCGCCGTGACGAGCGGACAGCTTCGACGCGCCTCATGGGGTGGTTTCGTGCCGTCGAAGTTGTCGTGGATCCACGACGTCTATCGTCCGGTCTTCCGAGTTCAAGGTCACCGAGTGCTTAGGAGGGTCGCATGTCCAAGAACGAGTGACGATGTATCGGCGTTCAGTGGTCAGCCACATGGTGAATTAAGGGTCAGCCCATTACCGATTTGACCTCGGATGACCCGGCAGTGTATACAGAGCTGGTTGCGTGCTGCTTGATTCAATTAACCCCACAACATACAAACACGCACGAGCACACGCACGCAGCACGATGTGTGCATACGCGAACGCGTTTGCGCGTGTGCACCACTTCGCGACTCAAGATCTCGAAGTCGTCGTCGAAGAAGAGACGAAAGCCACGCGTGTTACAATAGTGGATCGGTAGCTTCCTCTCAAGGAAGTGAATAAATGTAATTTGACGATCAGTACATTATCTACATGAAAAGAACAATTTTGTTGAAATATTTAAAAAATTTAGCTGTATATAAATCTGAAAATTTTGTTAAACTATCAAAATAATTATATAGGATGCTCAAACTTGTTAGACTGTCGAAACTTAAATTTTTGCAGCATTGCTCATTATTAAAGGTCGTATTCATAATCGTGATTCAACCTGAGATCTAATTTGAGTTAGGTTTGAATCAGTCTTTCATTTGAAAAACGCTTCTCAAACGATTTAATAAATCTGATTGGTTTAAATTCGCTTGAAATGAGGATCGATCTACGATTATGAATACGGATCTGTGATTCTTACATAATTATTTTGATGATAAATTAATAAAATTATTTTTCAGATCTGCATTCAAGTTCAATTTTTAGATGACTCAGCAAAATCGTTTATGCAGAAATCTAGTCAATATATTCAAGAATGTGAAGAGGAAAGTAATTTTATCATTTTACATTTGAAGAAAAACATAGTGATGGCATTTATAAAAGTGACAACTATACTAGAGACAGTTTCTTGTGTAGAATAAATGTTATATGTACCTACATGGTTGAATAAACTATTTTACAGTTGTGATGTTATAAAATAGTTTACTATATATATATATATATATATATATATATATATATATACATTAATTTTACATATAAGCTTGTATAGCTGTTACTTTTATAGTTGCCATTATTATATCTTTTTCTTTGAGTGTATTCTCATAAAATTACTCACTATTGGCGAGTGACGGTTGATTATCTATCCTTTTAATTCGAGATTAATATTTTATGTCTTCGTCATGATTTCCTATTAGTATTGGGTATACCTGTGGCTAGACATCACAGATAAAAATTGTGAATAATTTTCCATTTCCTCCAGGCATCGTCGATCTTGCCGGAAATGTACATGTCCGTCGAGTTTCCTAAGCTACGGGAGCTGAGTGTGACCAATATTTCTTGATTAGAAAGCCGTGCGGCACATCGGATGCGAAGGCGTTCGCGAAGAAGAAGAAGAAGACGAAAGGGAAGAAGAAAAACACGAAGAGTCGGAAACGAGAGAAAGAGAGAAGTTGGAGGAGAGGAAGTCCCATCTGGTTCGCCGTGGACCACTCGTAGAGAGGATCCATCAATCACTTATGTCCCGCGCCTCTTCCCAGTAGCAAGAACCTGCAGAACGTCTTCGCCTTTACAACGGCGTCTCCAAGGAAGTCAGGTCCCATCCTTTGCCTTGATCGTCCTAGGGTCTCTCGCTTCGCGCAAAAAGCGCGTAATAATCCGCGGGCATTGTGCTCCGACGGACGTGGAGAAAATAGTATGTGCATGTTCTCAGTCACCTATGTGTGTCCGCTGGAAAGTCAGTAGGGATTGTGCGGTTATTGACAAATGGCTTGAGCTCTCGTGTGATGTTCACGCAATGTGGGCGATTGTTGGTTCGCATTCAGGATTTCTATGCTGAATCGTAAACAATGATATCTTATATTTACTAGTTGTTTATTATCATACTATTCTAAATTCTCCCAGTTCTTTTCTTCATAATCTTCGCATTCTAACGTTTCTTCTAAATTTCGTTATTATAACGAATTTTCATGCTCAGAATGAGGGAATGCGCATAAAGAGAAAGTCGTGAATACGGAGGAATCAGAGAGACTAGGACAGGAGAAGAGAGATTGTCCAGCGAGAAAAGAAGAAGACGACTTCGGCTCGGCTCTCTCGGAGGCAAGATTGTGTGTTAATGTATGGCTGGCATTCGGACGACAACCGTGACAAATTGCTTTATTAGGTTGGCAGCCCGGGAGCCTTTCCACTCGCAGCTCGCACCTCACGGCCACCACTCATCGTGATTGTACGCTCTATTCTCCTCCGCCTCTTGTTCTTCTCCATTCTACTTCGTCTTCTTCTTTCAGCACGCGGCGGAAGACAACGTAACTCGCGGTTGGATGAATGGATGAACGGGGATTCGCGCTGCGGGAGGGCGGTCCTTTTTTGAAATCGAACTGATCAACCCAAGCTCGATCCCGTGGACCTACATGGCAAGATCACACCTACATATTGATCTATAACACTATTAGAAAGCTTGTCTCCTTTTGTAACTTGTTCATCTATATGTCTATCGTCAATCTCAATTTTCATAATTAATTCTGAATACTGTTCCTTAAAGGAAATTATTTAAAAAGCTTAAACAATACGCAAGTTGCAAACATTTATATCTCATAAAAATATTGTTTGTAATATCTACAATTTACCGTAACTAACATATTTGATATATTATAATTAAAAAATAAGGAAATAAAAATATTTCGCGCGGTTTGTGAAAATCATTTTTATGTTTAACACATGTGGCAATTCTTCGTACGTCTTTAATATTTATGCATCGCCAATTACATTCATGCATATCAACTTCCAACTGCGGTCTTTCACATCATCAGCCGCTACTCAGCGGCTCCACAAAAACCAGGTCCAATCTGGCATGGCGTTCCCGAATCTGATTTATTGACGCCATCTGGATAAATCACAAAGTGTGATTAGCTTTGACGTGGTACAAAAGACGCGGCTACCGCGCGAGACCGCTTCAGGAAGCCGATACGCCGCGGATCGGCTACCATTACGTCACCTGGGCAAGGTTGCCGCCACCTTGCAGCTCGTGCGTTCGCACCAGCAATCCGGACGAGAAGGCGCAGATTATTAATGTTCGCGCCTGCCCGTTAATGGATCGGGAGTCTCCCATTCGAACACGGACGAATGTAGTATGCGGGTCCAGCTGTGTGGACGCGTTATAAGATCCTTTTTTGCGAGGTACAATGTCCTGGCGACTCCCGGATGCGGCGTCATTAAGTTGCCTCCCCCCTTCCCCTCTCTCTCTCTGCCTAACCCTGGTCTCCCTTGCCATACCTTACCAGGTTCTCCACGGCGAAACCGGGCGATGCCGTTTCCTTGCCGGCGACTAGCAACGGTGCCGAATACCAAGCTGACCACTTCTATTCTTGGAAAGGTTATTAACTCTAAAGAATTAGTGTTCGTTATTTAAATCAAGTCAACTGCCCAATGATCTATCGTCACCTTTATTGCTCTTTCGACATCGTTCCTTGTTTTGGTAACCTTTGAGTTAACCCTTTGTATTTTATAATTAGTAAAGATATATATTCCGTGTGAATTGTGATTATTAAGAATACATATGTTATAGTCACAACTAGCAGTTTATGTATAATGACAATGCATTTCTGGCAATATATGTCAATGGAACTATCCTTCCCACGAAATCGCTAAAGATAGAGATTGTTAAATCTACCGCGACAAATGTGCCCGTTAACAGACGTCTAGCGGTACCAACGAGGTTCTCCGGGAACGTTTAATGAACGTCAACTCTTGACGTGTCCAAGTGAACGATGCAAATATACTTGTGGAAGTCACAGGAAGGCTTTGACGGGGACGATTAGCGACGACAAATCTGAAGAAGCGGGCACATCCAGCTGCCCGCAGAGCTTTCAATGTATAAATATAGAAATGTTTGCGCGCGATCGTTATCGAGAGTAATGTTGACTCTGGGGCTATCAGACGTCGTCTAAAGTCAGACGCGTGCGATTGGACCAAATGCTATAAGTGGAACATGGGAACAGTCCGGATTTCTGGTCCACGATCACGTCGCGCATGTCGGGCTCGTCAATGAATAGATAACGAAGGAGAATGAGCTAGTTGAGGCGGTTTGATACATCGGCGACATCGCCGCAACATTCATCTGCATAATTCATTCTTATCAGTACGATTCCCTCAAGCAGAGATTCTCAACTGGCAACATTAGACACCTGGAGAATATATTTCTGTGGATGTAAAACCGATCGGCGCGCGGCGTAAAGAAGTATTAATTTAATACGTGAATTAATTATATGCTACAGTATTTATATATGTTATTATCTATTATGTATAAAGTGTAATTCATTAAATTGTAGACAAATATAGCATTTAAATTATATATGTGTATATATACATATTATTAAGTTTCTAATAATTATATTAAAAATTATATCTCAAAAATATATATTAAATTTTTTACAATTACTCACGTGTGTAAAATGTATTAGTATTAGAATTAAATTGGGTCTATATACGGAAAGAAAAGAAGAAATATTATTGAAGCGTCCTTTCATAAGAATTACGTTCCAAGTGCCTATAAGATTAGATATCAAATTTATTTTGTTTATGCAATATATGTACATACCATAAATATTTCATTTCATAGTTCATAGTTGATAAAGATCTGAGATCTTATAGCTGAGAGAAGCAACAGCTTTGACGTTATGATATTAAACTGTGGTTCACAGGTCGCGCGGAATGCGTTGTCCACACGTAAGAATAAGACGCCTACCGTATTTACCCGCTCTGAATTCCTGAGTTGTGGTTCGCCCCCTCGTGAATTGTTGCGTAGCGCAAACCTAAACTCTTAACTCTTAAGCTCGCATGACTCGCCCGCTCATCCATGTACAAGGTGACTTGATATTGCTGCATGATTTAAGATTACAGGAAGTAACTAGCGAATTTAAAAATATTTCTATACGTGATAGATATTTAAAATATCAATTTTCTTCAGGCAGTACGTAGAAAATAATTTGTAAATATTAATTAGCCGTTCAAATCGATTTGGAAAATTATAAAAGTATAAAAGCAAAAATTTTTAATGAAGTAAAAAACGTAACGGAATGTTTCTGATTACGTAATGTCTGAGATCGTTTATGGTTATGCGCGAGCTGGTACTACGAACATTTAAATCGGACATCGGAAGTCGCCTCGCGAAGCAGACAGAGACAAATCGAGATACTTTAAGCACACCCTGTACTTACACAGATGTTTAAGAGCTAAGCAACTACTCAGAGCGAGTGAGTTGATGCGAGCCGCGTATCACGAGAAGGAAGTTCAATTTAACCCAATAAAGGACAATCAGAGGCCGACGGCGACCAGAGACGAGTACCTACTACTCTTCTGATGGTTAAACGGATCTACCGAGAGACTTCGCCTTCGGCTCTTTTCTACCTAGAAGACGAGAAACTAGTCGCTTACCAGATATTTCATCATTGAGAAAGATATCACATCATTACAACGAATATTTTGATGCAAATGACGGAAGCAGATAAGTATAGTAGCAGATATGTTAGTTTGTAAGAAACATGCCGCGATTCTTACGGAGTAGTTGATATCGTAAAAAGTTACAGAAATATTATGCAAGGTGGTAATATCGCATCTTATAATAATTTTTTAATATATTTGTTATGTTGAAAAAATATGTGATTTTAATTTTTACGCGAATGTAGGCAATGTCTCTGGTGAGCTTTTATACAACAATGAGGAGAATGTTCACTCGGCGTATCATGAGGTTCCTCTACGGCTCGCAGAAACGTATTATGGGCTGGCACTCTGTGCGAAAATGGAAAAGGCCAATTCCATCCATTCTTCGAGCTCGGCCTCGTGCGAACGACGAGGAATACGGGGCTCACGATGCACCGAAGCGTAAAACCGGTGACATGGACCAAGTGGGTTTTCGTGCAGCAGATTTCTCACAAAAGACCGCAAAAAGGACGTGCGCATCGCGTTCTGGGAGGCAGCTAAAGGCCATTGGAAAAAGGGTGCGACAAAATGGCTCTTGTGATCCGCGAGTATATCGATTACGGGATTGATCACTGAAAATTGCTGAAAATATCCACCATGACATGCACATGATAAACAAAAGGAGATAAAAATAATGAAAAATGCGTGCTTCTTTCTGGAATATAATATATAAAGATTAGTATCATTATATTTTTTTATTTAAAACAAATCGGGTTTTCAGATTTCTATTACATGCTTTACTTTCATCTATTATGTAATTATAGAAATATAATTTATTTTTATAATTGTTATGCTAACGTATATAACAAAAACAACACTTTCAAATTTAGTCGTCGATATAATCGGATTGTAAAAAGATTCTTCATGGAACACTTTTTACACGCGACACTTTATATCGTGGAAACATCGGTCTGACTTTCGTCACGTCACGTATCAACGTTTATCTCATATGCGTATGCACGAGAGCAGCATCGGTATCAAGATCTCACGAGGTCCATTTGGGAGCTGGTGATGAAAAGAGCGAGAGGTACCTAGTAGATTAGCGGGGGCTCACCCTCTGCCCACCCCGCTGGTCGAATAAGGGGGTTCCAACATTAGCGATTATACGCATCGCGGCGCCCATACATCGGGTGTCTCCGTGTGGAACTAAACAGACAAAATGGCCACGCTCTAAATTCACCCTCCAGATTCCGTTTTCCTTTTACGAGAAAAGTATCTCTCTCTCTCTCTCTCTCTCTCTCTCTCTCTCTCTCTTTCTCTCTCCCTCCCTCTCTCTCTCTCTCTCCCTCCCTCCCTCTCTCTCTCCATTGCTTTCATTCGTACCAACGAGAACAATTACTCTCTTCGTCTAGGAGATACCTTCGCAACGGACAAGAGTCACGAGATTTTTGAAAGTGTTCCTCGCTTCTTACTGGAGATCGAGATATGCCTCCGTGAGTCGGTGAAAAGCGTAGTGGCACTCGTACACCGTCGTTGTCCAACATCAGTCACGCACTCGTAACGCGAAAACAATTTATGCCAGAATATGTTACAAATGATATATAGAGTACCATCAAATAAAAATCACAATGTTTTAAATATTTCGAAAATAAAATTTTTAATAATTTTAAATGATATATTAAAATAATAAAATTATGATTTTTTTTCTTCATATAATATTTCTTTATATACAGTTAAAGAACACCAAGCAAAAAAAGCAAAACATATATGTTATTATTTCATAAATTGTAAATATCTTATTTGACTATTTAAGTATTAATTAAAAATTTATAAGTAACCAATGATTACCACTTTTTTCATTATAAGTAAGTAGTTTAAAGAAGAAAAATATATTGAGTGCAGACGTTCAATTTCCTGTACAATCTTTCTTAATCATATGACAGCTGTTGACCCAGTTTCCGAATCCACTTCATCTCATTGTCAAGGACATCGTAAGGATGAGATCACGCCCTTTGCACTCCGCATCGCATATGCCTCTCTTTCTCCGCGGGAGACCAACGAAACACTTTCATGTGCAACGGATATGCGCATGGTTAATCCTCTTTCCATCAGGGCCGGTAAACATCGGCTATTCGAGTCCCTAGTAAATCCCGAGCCATGTTTAACGCGATCATTTTGGAAATCGGATTTGGCGGCATTGTCCACATGAAAGGGATGACACCGATCTTACCCTCTGCGCATTTTTCAAGCTGCTTTCGTCCACTGATGCATACCTCAACATGGTGTGACAGTCCTTTTAAGCGAGCCGATCGGCGGGAAGCAAAAGGATACACGCATTACGACAATGAAGAAAAAAAAAGCTAGTTTCCTTCTTCAATAATAAAGAAAAAAAATATAATTTTTTGTAAAGAAATATATGTATAATCGGAAGTTGAATAAGCAGTATATCATTAATAATAAATATAGCTTAGATGTTTAGAGCATTTAGTTCTTAATTTTTTTTTTAACGTATTAATTTCTGTAATGATCAAAAGATAGCGGATCGTCCATGGCATCTGCTTTGCATGAAAAGCTGAGTAAATTGCAAAAAAAAGTCGTTACCATGATTTCATCGCTTGCGTAAAATGCGGACTTTTCTCCTGTAAGTGAATGGACATTTGCGTTCGTGAGTTAATGCAATTATGGGCTACTTTATAAGAGATCGGTGCATAGTGTCTGTCAAAGAACGAAGAAACGCGGTAAGAATCAATTATAATATAGCGTTTAATAAAGTAGTTACGAAGTTTTCATCGATGCTTATCTCTGTTTATTGATTACTGATCGATAGTGTAATAACATTTCATTATCTCAATAAACTTCTTCCATACTTTACCTTTTATTATTTCGCATTTCCGTGAGATACGCGTAATACTAAATTTAAATATAAATTGATAGAAGTAGCTGATCGCGAGATTATAAGTTATTACACTCCTTTGTATTCAACGATGAGAAAAACTTAATTATAGTTAAGCTTTCCTTGTCCGTTTGTTTAGTAAATTTTCGCATTTCTACGTATCGATTATTTCTGATCAGGTCACGCTCAGCGGAAGAAGAGTTACGAGATATTATTATGTGATCATCCTGTTATCGCATGGTGTGGCCGTCAATTGCACAGGCTCGCTCTTTGGAGGCTGTTTCTGACCTTCGAAACAATTACTCGCAATTAAAGTCGTGGTCAAAAGACACGGTGCCTTAAAAAAGGGCCGAAGACACGATGCCTTAATTTCTATACAAATTTTCGACTCGAAAGTAGATATATATATATATATAAATTTAAAAGTGAAATTTTTTATTATTTATAATTGAAAACGCGATGTCTTTTTCAATTCCTTCCGCTGAATCTAATCAGATAATTAGTTATTTGATATTGGCAAATACATATATGCCAAGTTTTATTACAATAACATGCGATAGAAAGTATTTTTCAAGATAATAAGAAAATAAACAGACATTTCACGCAGACGTGAATGTGATATTGCCTTGTAACTACTCGTCGTCTTTTAGTTATCACACTTATTACAGCTTAAAGACCACAAGTGCCTTCGAAGAGTTTAAATATAGTAACCGCGCTATTATTTCGCGGTAAATACCCGAGCTGTTTAGGTCCTAATAACTATATACGTGTATGAGGTAACATGTTCAGTCTTCATACGAAATAAATTACGGTCAACGTAACTCCTGCTTAACTCCTGTCATGATGGAAATTATCGTCTCATTATTGAGAGGACGTGTAACGACGGCGGCCTCTCTTCGATTCGGACGAAAGAAAAGTTACATTCCTACCAACACGCGCGTCTTCGATAAGCAAAAAGTGATTGAAGAAGGTAAAAAACATCGAGAGCTCGCGTATGAAAAAGACATTAGAACGCTACCGGCATGCATGACTTTTCAGGTACCTCTTCGTTCTCTTTGATCCCACGATGAGCTTCTGGAAACTTCAAGGTCAATGCGTTTCGTGTGCGGCACTGTAATTTAGCTTTCGACTAATGTCACTTCTTTACGAATTATTCTAGAATTATTCACGAATTATTTTGTGTATATTGAATCGTGCAATAACTGTTTTGCATGAGGTCATATAAAAATGTCACATAAATTTTTGCGCGCTTTGCCTCTCCCATTAATGTAAATTAATTTCTTCTAATTTATGTTACCAGTTGAAAAAATTTTCCAATTCTAGGAAAAAGAGTAAGTTGAATCAAAATTAAAATTAACCTATATTGGAAGCGTCCATTAATATGTTTCCTACTTGACCTTCTGATTCGGCAAGCAGTCAGTCTTATCTCTGATGTGTGCATAAGTAAGTTAAAAGTTAAACAATTGTGATGAAATTTTACTTTTAAAGAGATAAAAATAATTATTGCAAAGAGATACATTGTAGATAAGGATATAATGAAATTGAAAGCGGCCGCTACAAATTTCGAACGAAAGTGGCATTGCTTTCAGATGTTTACTGTTAATAAACATTGAAACGAGGTGTACAGACGGCATGGCGCTCCACTTTTTACTGTTGTTCGGAATCAGAGAAAACGTTTTCCCTGTCGTTAAAATGATATGCGCGGTGCACAAGTAATAACGACCGGCTGTGGCTGGTAAGCAACGCTAATGACGTACAGTTAACTGTATAGTTACGAAGATCCGTTGACTTGACTCAATATAGATGATAAGCGAGTTCACCTGAATATTGTAGTGCCAGAAAAAAAGTATAGTTTGGTTTTACTGTATTGATCCCGTGAAATTTCCGACAATCCAAATGTCAGGCTCAATTCGATGATCGAAACACTTATCGCGCAAAATAAATGGATGCAAAGGCAAAACATCAACAAAATATCTTTTCCTTTGTGTAATGAGTAACTTTATAAAACTTATTTCTCACGCTTATTTCTTTTTAATATTACATTCCGTCAAAAAAGCTGTATGGAAAGAATAATTTTGCTGGAGTATTTAAATATTTAGCTAAATATAGATCTGAAAATATATTTTGTTCAACTATTCAAATAATTTTGTGAAACGCTCAAATAGTTATCTAAACTATCGAAAATTTTTGCAGCATTGTTCATTATACTTGAGTTTTTCTTACATAATTATTTTGATGGTCCAACAAAATTGTACTTCCATTACATCTATTATAATATTTAGTCTATTTTGTAAATATCGATTTATTTAAGTGTATTTAAACAATCATTAACATAACAATCAATTGCGAATTTACATAGCACAATGATGTTTATTACTAAACATGTTTAAGAATGAAGAAAAATTACTTACTTTAATCAGATATTAATTCCATCGATCACACAATAAAACCTTGGTAGAATGCATGAGAACTCTGTTTCTATGCTGTATAAGAAAATTGCAATTTAGTAATTTAATTATTACTTAAAGCGCGTTACGGGAACATGAAAATCAACCATTGTTTGAGATTCACAGACTTTGTAGAAAATTCCAAGTTTACGAAGCATGAGTATCAATGAAAGGATATAATTTCAATTTTAGGTGATTTAGGATAACAAGGCATCTCAATTTTATTCTTCACACCTTAATCAATGTTTCCGCGTAACGGATAAAAACGATCGGTAGTGGTGTGTTAAAATGCGTGATATATCTCGAAAAAAAACGCGCTCGAAGGTCGTGAAGTGGCAGGTTTCCTCGCTCGTCAGCGCGGCAGCCAGGTATAAGACGAAGGGATTCTAGGATTCATTAGCGTAATTAACAGGCCCTCATTAAGCGTATTATGGAATGTCTTTACTAGCGGGTCTCGGCATCGGCTAGCTTTCCGCAAACGAAACTACGTATCAATTACATTCGAGTCGCATGTTCCTCTTTCGACGCGCACATATTTCTTTATCAGTGCTCTTCAGAAAATTTATATCGAAGAAGCCGAAAGGCTCGCTATATTTTGTTCTCGTAATCAACGAACCCATATAAATATGTTTTAATATTCGTTAATTAATGCAAGAAAAATCGCGATATTTTTTGTACTTCTAGTTTATTAGTAAATTATACAACTCTTTAAATATTCATGATTTTATGTACCTGCTTATTGTAGAAAAATATATAATTATAATTGCATATATAAATTCTGAAAGTAATTAATTAATATTAAATAATGTAAATCGTAAAATAAAAAAAAATGTTTATAAGAATTATTTATGGTCGAATTAAAATCAACATGAATAATTACATAATGTTTTTGTATACTTTAAGTAAAATAAAATCTGTTTTCCTTAAGCAAAGAAATTGTTTTCGATAATACTTCATCACATGAGTAAGACGCTTATGTAACAGCATTCCGTTGTACGCGGTTGAATGTTAACGATATATTATTCAAAGAATAAAAAACTATGACCTTTCCAAGACTTTAGTCATGAACACTTCATACACTACTTTGTGCGGCTTATTAATTAGAGTTTCTTGAATGATAAGATAAATCTATGCGTACATGTGTATACATAAACCGCCATAAAAAAATTCTTGCTTATCTTCCTTAATATTCCACAATGTGCAATAACAACTGGTGTTAATAAGTATGTATGTACAATTACGCTTCCGTAACTCGTGTAGGATCATGAGTAAGTACAAATATCTATCTAGATTAAAATTTGCAAAAAAATACTATAAAATATTATAATTTATTTTATGCATATCTGAAATGCTGAAGATAATTAAACATTTGAAGAATGCAAAAGTACAGAATAAATGATTTTAAGTACTATGTTTGCATATGTTCGTCCACGTGTTCAAATATTTATTTAAGATTTAGATCGCTTAATTTAAAAGGTAAGATTTTATTTTCATGCATATCGCTGTAATAAAATAAGTAATCATACTATCATCGCTGATGCTTTTATTGATACCGTGGCAACTTTGCTTTGATCTCGTTAACGTTTACATTCGAGAATATCCCAGAGGGTCCGAATGTAAAACGAAGCACGCGACGTGTGCGCGCAACAAAGGCTTAAGGGTGCAACTTCTTTGGGGTTGACGCGTGCCATTCGGCCCCTGAAATAGGAGGCGATGATAGGTTGAAACGGTGATCCGACACCATTCCTACAAATTATCAAACGACCATAAGGGTGGCTACTCCTTGGTCGTCAGCTTTTGATCTTACTTACGAACCCTTATGTTTACGTGTTAAAGTGACACGCGGTCTGCTTGCGTAATGCGCGTGTTGCGGAATATAATGGCGGTTATCTTATCGAACTTGACTTTTGAAGAACAAAAATAAACTCGTTGGAAACCGTATGTAATAAATTCTGTCGAAAAACTGAAAATATAAAAAAAACTAATAATTAATAAGCATTCTACTTTCTTATAACTTTATAATTATAAGTCTAAGTACTTTAATATAAATAATTACAGTTATATTATATTTGCCAATTGTTAAATCCTACATTATTAAAAATATTCGTTTTTTCAGCTAACCTTTCAGTCAGTGAAAAATTAATCGCGTGGCCTTCCTGAAAAAAACATTTTTAAGAATCAGTACCATCTAAAGAAGTGGATATTCAAGGGTGGGGGATTAACGGACGGGTGTCGCCGCGAATATTTTATAAATTAATGTCAATGTGCCCAGCTGTATCCGATTACACCGGAAGTAGCGGGTACAATGAAACACGCGTGCGACTTGCAATCGGGAGCTCACAAGGAAAAGACACAAGAGGGGAAGAACAGACCGGGCGAAAAAATGCTTTTGGCCATGCATGGATTTCCTCCCACATTGTAAAGTAACCCCGTGCACCCTCCGCTATAGGACGGCTTTTTTACCGACAGTCTGCTCCGCGAGTTTTTTTTCTTGTTGCCCTCCCTTCTGGCGCGACCCCCTCGCGATTGTGTTCGAGGTACCGGGGGCGTGAACTCTGGCTGCCACGAGTAACCTCGAGGCGTTTTTCGCATTTGCGAGTACCGCTAAAGTTGAATCTTAAAAGGAACCGTTAAAGTTTATGAACAATCCACTGGAGGGAGTTGGCACGCTAGATCGTTTCTAACGAATATGCGCGTATACTTTAATAAATTTAACATAAAGCACTTCATAAATATTGCACTTTTATTCATACATTGAAGTATGCTTTTATTATTCAATTTACATTTGTTTTTAAATAAAAATAATTAAGGATAAAAATAATTTAATCACTAAATAATATAAATATGAATGTTAGAAAATCTATAATAAATTTCAATACTGTGAATAAATATAATTTTATCTTTTTAAATTGTTGTGAGTCTATATTTATGCATATTTATGCATATTTATGCATATCTATACAAACATATTTAAAATTACGAATAATAAATATATATAAATTAATTGCAAGCCATATTCAGTATATATTTGCTCGGATTTGTTTTTTGCTATAACGTATTACGATTGTTTGCGAATAGTAAGTAACAGCGTCATCATAGTTCACGATCAATAATTTTTTGCTTATTTTCTAATATGACAAAACATGAATTGATAGCAACCATTCAATTATACCATATGTTCTGATCTTATAGTCTTTCGCGAGCAATTACTAATAAAAAAAAATTATTAGCCGTTCCCGCTGATTTGTCCCTGGCAATATATATACTCCCCTAAAAACCACCTTAACTTCTAATAATTTATTCAGATACCCACCGCACGCTTTGCTTGCTTTCTCTATTCTATTTGTTCTTTTAGCAGAGAGAGCGTTATATCTCAATCTTCCCCTACTTGAAAGGTATAACTTAAACTTCAGAGAGATAAACACATTTTTTTACGATATGAAGTATATCTTTATCCAAAGAGAAAAATCCATAAGATTATATCCTCTAAATGCACACTGAAATTAATTTGCAAACAGTACATTTGGAAGACTGACGGATAACGATTGAAGGTAGAATTATTGTATTCATTTAGTTATGTATTTTTACACATATTATAATTTAAATATACAGTTTAACTTGTAATTAGCGTGTAACAAATACAGTGTCCTATAAATTTATTTAGAAATTCACTTCTTCTTTGACAGACAACCGACCCGACCCGTTCTTATATCCAAGCATGTCGCTCGATAAGATCTGAGGTTACGGCGTTGCTGTTAATGTCAGATTAGTGTCATTAGCCCTTTTCCGAAACGACTCGCTCTAAAATGGGTCAAAATCGGGCGTGCGCCCGCCGTCTATCGGGCTTTACTCTCTTTCTTCGCTTCACGGCTTTGCTTTACTACTATCGAGTGAAGGCCGACCCTTTTGCAAATCTGTTTATTTTGCGCGAGTTCGCTCGACAGGTAGGTCCTCGAGAGGATCTACCCTCATACGATCGACAGCTCGAAAAAGACAGCAGACTCATATTGCCCCATTCTTGAAAAAGTTTGCTACATTCTCGAGATTTACACACCAATCCTTTGATTCTTTCTATTTCTCAAGAGCTCAAGTGAATCTTTCAAACTTTGAGACTTTTTAAAATTATGTTATAATCAAATAGGCTGCCTTTTGAAACAAACAAGTATATAACAACTGATGTTCAATTTTTTTACTTAATTCGATTTGATAGATTTTAATAGGCACAAAAAATAAATCAAATTTCTTTCATTTCGTTTAAAATCATTCAAAGTACTTTAATAAATAATGACATAAAAGTTTTTTTATTAAATAAAAAAGCTTACATACATTGGGTTATAATTAAGAAACATTATTAGAAAGAATATGCATATAAAAGAAAGATTTACACATTTACTCCTTTATTAGATAATGAAAAATGAGCAAATAGTAATAGCACAAATGATAAAAAACTATGCAGATGGGACAGTAAATTACCAAAGAGAATGCGAGAATATTTAACGAGATTATCGCTGATTTCCTAATGAGAGTTAATGACATATAATTTCTTAATTACATTAACGACGATCATGAATATAAATCGTTATACTCGAATGAACATTCAGCGAAATTGTAAAAAAAACTAATTTATCCTTATCAATTTTACATTTATTTTGATTCATTCTGCATTCACATACGCTAATGTTTTTATGAAATATCTTTAATAGGAAATATCTAAAATGGAATTTTTATTTTTTTGTATAATGATGACAAAACTTTTGTCATCATTAAAAAAAAATAATATTTTTTATTAAAACAAAATATCTGCTTTTCCTCTTTTTTTATCTTCCGAAATGTATACATTTTTACTTTGACGGTCAACAAAACGCAAATTTCAGTTACTAGTTTCACCCTTGCTTCTATATATGGAATTGTTCGAGTTTCGTTACTGTGCGCGCACGTATGTGTGCGCCTTTCTGCCACGTGTCTGCAACCCTTATGAGACAACCGATATGCTGGGCGGAGTTCTGCGCCGGGTTCCTTTCGACCTTTGTGATCTGCGCCGTGCAAGTCCACCACCTGGAACTACAGAAGTTCGGTCGATTTTTCGTCGTTAGAGCCGTTGAATAACGTTTGTCTTTGAAAGTTTTAATATCAACTTATTTCCACACAATTTGTCCCATTACAGCCAAAGGTTTTCACATGGCATTTTAGAGTTTATTTTCTGCCAGTGTTTTTCCTTCATTCCATTGTTAAAAGACTCTTTTACTAAAAGTGCATTAAAGATTTTTATAGAATTTTTATAGAAAAGTTTTTTATAGAACATCATGATTTATAATACAAAAAAAATTGCTATTAAAAATGTATGTTAATGTAACAAATATTACGACATGAAAAGAACAGTTTTGCTGAAGTATTTAAAAATTTAGCTAGATATGGATATCTGAAAATAATTTTGTTGGATTATTGAAATAATTAAACGCTTAAACTAATTAGAATGTTAAAACTTTTTGTAGCATTGTCATCAGTATTTACATACACTGTAACAATGTTATTAAATTTAATGTACTTTTAAGTTACACAAATTAAATTTAATTTCATGACATTAAATTAAATTTAATGTATCTACCCATATCTGTAACTGAAAAGTAGATATACTTGTATATGTTCCATGAAATTTAGTATGCTTTTTATAAAAATTCTATGAAATTTAGTGCATTTTTTATTAAATTTTATGCAGATTTGCAGAAAATTTAATACATGTAAACATTAAATTTAAGTTACTTGTGACTATATTTCCATTAAATATTTTTGATATACCTGCTTGAGAGAGATTTACTTCCATTACATGTAACGGAAGTACAATTCTTTTCTTTTAACAGTGTAATTATTTAAGTTTAAGCATTTTATATAATTATTTTGATACAACATCATTATTTTCAAATATATCTAGCTAAATTTTTAAATACTTTAGTAAAAGTTCTTTTCCTGAAGCAATCATGCTGTATATAAAAACATATCAAAGCTATATAGCATGACTACTTTCCAGTGTATATAATTTTCAAAGATAAAAGTACGAAGCTAAAAATCTGCTTCATTTCAACTTAACTCATGACACTTCACATGATATTCACGATACATCTCGACTGCGACAGCGACGGTTTTCAGCACACGGAATGTCGCGAGTGGTGGAAGGAAGGGACGAAGTAATAGAATTAGTTCGGCCAGACGAGGAGACCTCACTTGCCTTGCTATAACACGAGTCAAGTTCCGTCACGAAGACCTTAATATCCGCTACTTCCGCCGCCTCCCACTCATTCGTTTGTTTATTCGATATCGTCGACCGTCTTACGAGGCCCGAGCCTCCTTTCTTCCTGACCTTTATGCGATAATACAATTCTCATATGGCGCTATATCTGTGATGGCTGATTTATGAAGTAGTCGGTAATATTTGTACATGAACACTGAGAGAGGGAAATATCGAAAGAGTAGAAAGTAAAGTTATTTGACATTACGGAGAGGAAACACATTACGAATATCTTTCGAATTCAAATTATTAGACAGATTATCATATATTTCCAATAAATGCGTGATAAATTATTAAATAATCAAAAACATGCTTCTCGTGAAATTTTTAAGCATATTAAAATAGTAATTTTTAGTAATGATTAAACATTCTCAAAAAATTACCTGGTATCTCAATTGTTTAACGATAAGACACGTATGTTTAATGTATTGCTTCAAACGGAGAAATATCGGCTCATGATCGTGGCCGATTATTATCGTGGCCAATTAACAATATAGGATGTCCGTTTTTTACGAGTTAAAACCATTCCGCACGCAAAAACTCGTACGTCGAGAGAACTGTATTGTCTCGTGGACGATTCACTCGCGAAGTAGCGAGCAAGAAATCCGATGTGGGTTAAATGCTAATTGCTCAAAGTCGGGCGGTGGCGAATCCCTCGGGTGGCACGATCTGCGGCCATGATAAAGCGAACTACACGAAGTACGTGCGTTCTTATCCGCGCTTACATTGGGAAGGTTAAGAGTATCGTGTATGCGGCGTTGGAGTTCTGGGGCACTTTTAGCTTTCGTGTAACAGTTGCGTGCTGCTGCACGTTCACTCAAGCACGACCGCCGCTTGGAAAAAGTTTAGTGCTTTCTACAATGCTAGAAATAAAAGTTATCGATATTACGAATTTAACACGCCGCTGAACCTGTGCCTAATAAATGGGTTCATAAGCAATATCGATCCCGTTACCGTGGTAAATGTAATCTCAAGAGGATGCAAAGGTCGTATATCCGAACGTTATTATTATCGTCATGAATAATTTACCAAGTTATTAATCACGGATACGATATGCAGAACAAAAGTTTGCGACACGTTTGTGTCAATTTTATATCAACTGCGTCGTGATTGTGATCCGTACTTTGCTGTTTACCTCCACGTGGCGATAATGTTATGCTTTTTTTCTCTGACAGTCGGTATAAAGAAAATGGGGTCAGTTTCGTGCAAATAATATTATCTAATATGACGTGCAAAAGAATGATACATCAAATATACACTGTATAGATCAATCAAGACGTAATAGCGATAAAGTAATAAATGACTCAAATCTCTTGCTTTTTGTAATTTGTAGAACAAAAATAAAGCTCTTTCCGTCAGTAGCTTAATTCTTTTTTTTATTTTCATTTCAAAACTAGACCGGGATGTCTGTAACGGGTGCTGATAACGTGTGCCGCTATATCCTTCGTATAATGCAATAATATAAAGCTAAGATATCTACTGATGAACTAGCTTGATTAGATTTGCCAGTTTTATCGAAATCTGCCGCGCGTGTTGACTAGAAAGTATCCTGGATCGATCATACAGCTTCTTCGCTTCTTCATTTACTTTACCAAGTAAACAATATTATAATATTTGAAAGAGTACCAGTATGTTCAGTTTACAATTATTTCAACAAGTAAAAATAATTGGATAAAATCATGAATTTATTTAACACGATTTAATGGAATTAATTAATACTTATCTAATCCATATATTATACTGTTAACGATAAAGAAATTAAACTTTACTTTTAATTTTCCATATTATACTTCCTTATGTTTTTAAAGTGTTAATTATATTAATAAAATTATATTAATGTTAATTATGTTAATAAATTAAATTATATTGAAATATTCATGTAAAATAACTATTAATGTGAATACATTATCCAAAACGTAATTTTTATTTATCAATTATCGCAAACTTGATTTAATGTACATAAACTGTTATTAGCTACATGGCTACATTATCCAAAATAACATTTTTATTTATTACTTATTGCGAATTATTTTCTTTCTCAAATTTTATTTTGTTACACTTTCTCAAATAAAATATCAAGCTACAAGTGTTTACGTTTATGTATCCAAGTTCATTGAAGAGATCTCTCTCGTCTTCATTCTACTCATGTTACTCTGTAGATTTTCGAAATGATAAATCACTTAAAAAAAAAATGAAAAAATTTTAGTGAACAAATAAAAATTTAAACGAGTTTGATTTGTAGCATTCAGACAAGAATAAACTTCTTTACGTTAAACAAGATTTTTTTTTTTCTGATAGAAGAAAAAACAGAAAGACTGAAATTAAGTATAACAATTTTTATGAGAAAGAAATTTCTATCGAGCCAAATAATTACAGTAAATCGAATTCGACATTGATGACGGCTGCTCGTCTTCGAGGTAGCCAAAAGCAAATAAACATCCACTCGACGTAATCTTTACGAAGGCTCGAGCCGGGTCGAGTGCAGGCGCCTGCCTTGGGAGAACTCGAGCGTGCTCCATCGAGCATTGTGTCCATTATACGTTTTTGTCTGCCGCTCTCTCGCCCTTTCGCCCCTCTTTTGCAAGGTTTCCCGCGAGACTCCTCGTATTGTCATACCGAGATGGCCTCTCCATCCTCTTCCTTTTTCTTTCTTCCCTTTTCTGTATATAAGTATAAGTTTACGTTTGGAAACCACGGGCCCGCAAGGCCCCGCCGGTATTCATCCCAACATCGGCATACCTTTTTCTGCCGCATGGTCCCGCACGGACGAGCGGACCTAGTCGCGCGTGGCGAACGATGGATCACGGAATAAAGTACTCTTGAAGAAATAGAGCCGTTTTTATTCAATATTTTTCAATGTCTTAACGAGACACATTCGAGCTCAACGTAGGACAAGTTAATTTAATAAGAGTTACACCAATGTCGTTCTGTATAAGCAAATTTTCTTTCTTTAAAATTAAAAAATGTAGAAAGTTGAGCTAATTGTAAGAGGAATAGATCTATAATATATGTTGAAAATAATTGTTTTCGAAGCTCTGTTTCTTAAATTCCTGTGATCATGTAATACCTGTTACTTGTCCCGCTCGGAACGTCGAGTAGCTCGCGAGAAAACGTATTGTAGGATATGGTGCGTCTTCAACTTTGAGCGAAGATAGGAGTACAGTTATCCATAAAGTAGAGCATGCGTACGTTGGCTCTAGAGCGGCAGGTGGCTGCCGTTGAACAAAGAGACAAGAAGTAAAAAGAACATGAGCCGTCATCCATCGGGACAGCACGAAAGAGCTCTCGTTCACTTGGAAATGATTGAATCATTGAGCCGATGTCCACTCGTTACACGAAAATGTGGTAATTCACGAAGGACATGGCGACGTGTGTCAATCGCCAATGCGTTCTTCCTGTGCTACTATATAAGGCGCATCTCGATTCGTTAGTGTTCTTTTTTTCTCTAAACCAGGTTACTGAAATACAACACAAAGAAAAGAGTCTTTTGTTGTTAAAACAATTGTTATGGATATAATACAAAAATATAACAAAAAAAAACACTTTTGTCGTTAAATTAATTGTTAGGAATATTTTTTTCTAGGCTTTAAAAGTATTTCTTAGAAACTTATGAATTTTAGCATGTAGCAGCCGATTAAATAGAACTGCCTTATTTTAAGAAAAAAATAACACAAAGCATTCTTATAATAAATATATTAATTATATATTTTTAATATAAAATGTGAAGGGATTACGTTGGAAATAGGAAAACACACATGTATGGAATGTTACGAGACGATATTTTAAATTGAATTAATTAGTTATTATTCATATTTTATACAATAGTAATCATAATTAAGGTGTTTTAGTTCTCGTAATATTCTATATCCGTACAAGGGTACTCGGTAAAATCGATAAATTGGGGGTCTGCCGTGTTTATATCCTATATGTATATAGACGATTTTCTAGGCCTCTCTTGTTTCCTCTCTCTCTCATTTTTTTTTCGCATCTCTTTACATTCTTATCACAATATCGTATTTTACACAGATTCACTTACGTCTTACATGCTAGAGGGCCCCGGTGCAATATTTACAAATGTTCGGTGTCCGATCGCCCAGCTTCAGTTTCGCCGAGATCTGATCGATTTCCGATGGCTTGCACCGAGACTAGTAACGCTAGTAAATTCTATGGACTCTTTATGCTGTTTCCATTCTCTCTCTCTCTTTCTCTCTCTTTCTCTCTCTCTCTCTCTCTCTCTCTCTCTCTCTCATACTTTCTGTCACATTAAGTTCGCACTCGTTTTCGCACGCGGTGCAATCATAATCCGCGTATTCGACAAAAGCGTGGCAAAGGTGAGCCGCACGAGCTTGATTTTGCACGCTACTTCATTGAAGATATCGGATCGATGTTTTTTTTTTTTTTACGTCGCAAAGATTCATGTCTCACGCATTATTTCCTGAAAATTGTACTTCGCAAATAAATTACGTTCATGGAGAAGTATTGTTAATTTCTTTTTACAATTATGTGATATTACAATTTTCTAAAATTTTGTTTATTTCAGATTCACGTAAATTTACAAATATAATTTTGTATATAGAAAGTAAATTAATTTTTCTGATATAATTGTAACTTTTCAGGAAATTTTGAGCTAATCTTGACAATAAATTCAGCTAAACGCGCGCCTTGTCAACTTCGACCACGCTCAATTGTTTTACGCTGTTTTTCGCATTTCCGGCTTTACACGTAATTTAGGAACTGAGGGGAGCTTCGTCTTAAATTATACACGCATATACCTTCTTATTGCACCGAATCAAAACGCAAGAATCCGTCCGAGAAGGCCGTCTCGTGCTTCCTAGTTTTCCGCAGCGCGGCTTGCGGTTAAATCTAACGGCACTTATTATTATACACGGGAGAGAATCGTCGTGTCGTTGTCGCCATCGTCGTCGTCGTCACCATCGCCGCCGGTTGATCCTTCGCGTGCACCCGACGACGACGACGACGACGACGACGACGTAGGAATTCCGCGCCGTTCCGGCGCAGCGACATCGATCATGATCGATCTCCCCGGACCGTAGCCTACCTTCCAGCCCGCCTTCCCTTTTTCCGCCGCGAGGCCTTTACGCAAGCATACGCGACGTAATCGCGTACCAGCGTTCAACAGCAAGCGCGGTCGACACGAGCGGAAGGGCATAAAACTAGTTTTGTACTGTTCTCTTTGTGCACCATGGGGCGAACCCGGCAGCCTAATCCGCCTTGAGTTTCCGCGCCGCGTCGACTTGCGCGGCGCCGACGCCCTCGTCGATTCCCGAGGGAATCGGGGAAATCGGAGGAGATTTATTTACGGGTGCATTGCCATGTGAGATGCCGCGTACTCAATCGCAGACTCTATCAACAAGCGTATTCCGTACGGCTCCAGTGTCGCGAATACGATTATTTAAGATGTCATTTACGATTGAGACAAGTTATATTTTTACTTACAAATATTTTCTTTGAATTTATCCTGAAAATATGACAGTCATGGGATAATATTGTATTTCGAAGAATTTTCATGTAAATCTCTCTCATTCATTAATAAAACTACAATAAAGTATAAAATAAGTTTGATCAATTTTACTAAAGTGCACAGTAAAAATCTTTACAATATTGTATTGTATCACAATTATCATATTTTCAGGGTAAATTTTAAAAGAAAATTCTCTCTGTGTACAAATTTTGTTAATTACTATTATGATTAACGGTGGCATGTCGATCAGTGGTCTTGTCAGAGATATGAAGTATTCATAGGAGAGATCTTATGTCAAGAAATTAATAATTTTAAGTTTCCAATGTTAAGTTTGAATTAGTGCATTAGAAAACACATACATAAATTTAAAAAAATCATAGGAATTCAATATTTCACAGACTTGAAGATCGGAATGTACGGAACTGAAGTCTGACGGTCTCGGTGTACGTCGCGACCGACATGTGCCGAACGGTAACAATCAGAGCGAAGGAAAAGACAGAATCAGGAAGGACAGGAACTGTGCGGCATCATGTGTTCTCATGAGAAGACGACCATTGTTGCACTGACGAGACCGTGGATCTGGGTCAGCGGTGGGGCCCGCCCGACCCTCCCAGTTTCCCGCGGTTGCAAGCCGCAGCCGTCGTTTTTGCGGTTTGGCGTCGCCTCTTGGAAAGCTAAATATTGTCTTGCGACGCAAGATGGCAAGGGTGACCTAACATGGCCGACAGAGGATAGCGAAGAAGAAACAGCGTAAAACAGTCAGCCACATTGTTTGTCCGGAACTTGAACAGCTTATAACGTGAAGCTCGAGTTCTACTCTTCTAATAGAATTCGAGCATTGTGATGAAAAAGAACAGGAGATGCTATAATATTTAGAAAAAATCTTGATAATTCGAACGAATCGCGAGAGCTGTTTTCAGAGGCAGTAAATCGTTCTATTTGACTTATCATTAATTTAATGAAGTTCCCTTCCTTTCCAGTTTATTAATTTCATAATTTTTTTGAAATTTTTTGCAAAATGTATACTTAACAAAATGATATTTTGTTGTAAACAAATCTATAAATAAATAAATATTTTTGAAACTAACTATTTTTAAGATAAAAATTCTCAATTCATTACACAAAATATTGCAATCGATTGCAAAATCAAGCGGATTGCGTATTAAATTATAGAAAGAGACTACAAATCAGGGCAACCAATCAATGTTGAAATTAATTCTTCCGTTTTCCGAAGTTCTTAATATATTTAAACATCGATAGTATTCCGCGTGTCGCCAACGGATAATGATTTTTTTTTCCAGCTCGCTCCTCTAGCTATTCGTTCCTCCGTTCGTCGTATTATTCTCGTGTATTATTCTTCTCTTCGGAGGAGGCCTCCGGCCAGTTGCCTCATCCGGGAAGGAGGGACCGGTGATTACAGTGAGCCACCGTGATTGCCGAGATCGTTTGACTCACGAAAATGTCATTAGGATTTCATTACTTCCAACCGCCTTGAGGAACGACTGCTCAACGAGTTTATGCAACGTTGTCTCTCGCTTTTCCCTCCCGCTTCTCTCCCTTCCTCGTCTATCTTCCTGGAGAGGCCTCGCCAATCTTAACGTTCTTCTCGTTCATCTATCGCGCGAGATCCAGCACGAAGTAGGTCAGCTGCGCTCGCGATTGTTGGGCAACTGTCACAAAGGATCGACCGGCCTAACGTCATTGGCAATTGACATTTGCGAGGAGATAGAAATTGGTTTTTAGAGATGCACGATTGTGCCAGACTGGGTTGGATTCAGAAAGGTGACGAAAATATCGAGCCGTACTAAAAAGAATCACGCGACCTGGTCTCGGAGTTTATTATTTATCCTGGACGTAATAGAGACGAGGACCGGATGTGGGTCAGGATGGATCTCTAATCTAACTCGCGTTTCTTTTCCATTTTTCAAATCCTGATATCATCGCCACTATTATACTGTCGCATTAATCTCGGTAATCGTTAGAAGTTAAGATATAACTATGCAAGTAATTAAGCAAATTCATACTTTGTTTCAACCAAGTAAATCTCAAAATAATTCTTATTTGTCATACTAATCTGTTTATTCATCAATAACAATGTCGTCCAATGTAAGTCCTTAATTAAACGGAAATCTGAGCAGAAGCAATGTTTACAAAATTTTACAATTTTATTCTGAGAATAAATATGTAAAAGAGAATAATAGTGGCAATACTAAGATCAAAAACCTCAAATTTAATATTTAAAATCTTTACAAATAAAAAATATTATCAATTAGTTGAATTGTAAAATATTTTAATGTTAAAAATCAAGAGATAAATTTTTACAAATAACTAAAAAATAAAAAATAAAAAAAGATAAAATAGGACGCGTTGTAAATATGAGGTTTCTGGTATATATATATATATATATATATATATAGAAATAAAATCAAATAATATCAATTAATACCTAATTGTAGTAATTGATGGTAACGTTGATTCAATACTTTTTCGTAGGAAATTATTGTATCGCGTAATTCATTTATTTGATTAACCATAACGATTAAATTCGGTATGCAATTCCACGCTTGACAAACGGCGGACAACAACATTTTCACAATAAAAACAATTGCTTGGAGGCAATCTCTGCTTATTATAATTAACCGTAGTAATCAAATTAGATCCGATGCACGCAATCACGACAGTCGACACGAACAGACATATAGAGAAGTCGTTTTATTTCCCGGGAAAAAAGATTTCTCGCGACTCTTATTTTTGCGACAACGATTACTTGTCAAACACGAAAAGCGTTACAGTCGTGGCAATCACTCAATCATACGCGAAGCGTTACAAGTACCCTCCAATTCGTAAATCGAACTTCAAGATCATCAATGAACAACGTTTTTCTCAAAGAACTCGCATTACGAACTCGGTCACGGGTAGATTTTCGGCGATTTCACATCGTAAATCGCTGTTACATTATTATTATTATCATTCTTTTTTACAATATTACTTTTTTACTTCACCGTACAACGATGTCGTTCCTGTCTTCCTCCAACTTACGTCCACGATTCCAGTTCGAGGAGGAAACATCCTCGCAGCACAACGAAATGGCGCGCACCGAAACAACGTCACTAATCAGTCAAGAGTCACTCAATGCACGGATCGTTCATGACTTCCGATTTTCCGTGATGTTGTCGACAATCCACGTTGGCTGGAAACTCAGGCGTCGGTCCTCTTCGTCAGCTTCGAGAACATCGTCGTCGATTAGCATTTCTTGGTTGCATTTCTTTCGTCTCATTAGTATTATTATTAATATTTTGCTAAGGGGCGTGTATCATACACGACGTCGCACTGTTTATATCGCTCTCACTTCGACGGACGGCCCGCACGGATACCGGCATGCGGGTTTCATTATACGATTAGAAACAATATTAACATTCAATTTTCCTCGTGAGAGGTACTACACATATTCACACTTTGGGGCGGGACCGCTGGGATACGTTCGCAGCGCCACGAAGAAGTGGCACACCTAAACTCATTGTCAGTTCAAGGGACATCTTCGTTAAACCGCTGGCCATACCCTGCAAAAAGCACAGATGATCGTTTCATTAGAAAATGTTGTGATGTATAATGCAACATTTTGCGAAAATTAAGCTCCTTCTACCTTAAGGCTCTTGGGCCTCAACCATTTTGGATTGATGACGGAAGAGAGAAAAGTACATAAAGAAAAATTCTTGCAAATTATATTAAAATGTATATGTAAATATTATTTTATTAAAAAATATTTTTAATACATTTTCAAAAATTTTCATTATTTTCTTCGTTTCTGCATAATATCAATCTGAATATTCGTGATGAGTAACCAAGAGCTTTATATCTACATTTCTTCCAAATCAATATTGTGTATACAAAAAATTGAATTGCTAATATTTTAATAATTAATTAATTTCGAACCAAGTTCAGTATGTTGCATCTTTCAGCATAAATCTATAGATACATCTATCTGTGCTGCACAAAATGTATTTTTCCTATTCGATCTCACGTCGGTTCTCGCGGTTATTATATATTATTAAAGAGATATGCGGTAACTTTGAAGCTTCCGGAATCACAGCGCGATGAATATTACGGCAAGGCGAGTGAGGTAAATTTGTCGTGTCATGCTGGTTCTTAGTGAATAGGAGAAACGTCGCAACATGTCCCAAGGGGACACGTGACTGGCAGTACCAGTTTGTGTTGAAGCACGTTGATTGACGCGTCGCACTTTAATTTTAAATTGAAAATGTCTATGATTGACTATCGAAGTACTATTCAATTATGCTCACACAGAAATCGCCGATATGAGTTAGCAATTACAATGACAAAGCTTATTATCAAATGCATACACTTAAAGAACGTTGTTCTCTCGATGTACGTGAAACACGATAGATGTTCTATATCTTAGAACGAGATTTATTTATTATATAATTTTTTTTATTTTCTCAATAGCATCGTTATAGATAAAGATCGAAACACAAGTATGTATTCTACAGTTCATACAATCACTTTGAACTTTGTGAGCAACACTCTTCTGTTTAACTTCAGTGTCATTTTCAATCTCAACTCAGTTGCGATTATTCACATTTTCAATCATGACGTAATAAGAATAGATTGCGCATTCGTATAAAGTTGTTTATACTATTAAATGGTTTAAAAAAAGTGAGGTAGCTTAAATCATATCTCCCTCTTTCACATATTGAAGACAGATAGTTGAAGACAGATGCTAATATGCTCAATTATTTCTAACAAAGCACAGATGCTAAGATCAAGGAATCCGCAGTTTATATATTATCTATTCTTCAATACAACATTGGAAACATTAGTTTTCAACATACAATGTATCGTAAAAGTTAAGAGCTACTTTAGATGCATCAATTTCGCAATAATCTCTAGTTTCCGATGCATTAAGCCTGTAGCGACGAAGATTCTTCGAGAAGCAAATTCGGAGAAGCAATCTCGTACTTACGTGAGTAGTCCGGGGTTGGGATCCGCCTGATACCAAGAGTACTGCGGCATGTAACCCGCGTGATGTGGCGGCGGTGGCGGTGGCGGTGGATGATGCCCGGCCGTGTGCGGGTGATGATGGGAATGGGGCGGCGCGTGTGGATGCGGATGGTGCTTCATCTCACCCGGCCAGGAGGGTGCCGGTGGGCTCTCGTTGTGCTGAGGCGACATCTCGCTTCCGGGGCTCGAGCTCCCGGGGGTGTGACCGCCACCCCCGCCGCCCATGCCGCCGAGGTAACCCGTCGTCGGGCTGCCCGACACGGAACTTCCGCCCCCTGTAACACAAACGCGAACCGGGAACCGTTTCAGAATTGCTCCGAATCTCGCGGCCGTCGTCGTACCGTCGACTACCGCGTCGCGTTGCTGCACATGCAGCTGCATGCGCCTGAATGGGACCGGCGTCGCAAATTGTATTAATCGTGCGAGGGAGCGGTATTATGCGATAATGCATCTGGTGGCTGCTACGAGATGGGAAAGAGTTTCCAGACGGTGATTGCGCGTTCGATTCTGCAGGCTCTAAGTCAAGTCGGGGTCTGCTCGGAGAAAGGGAAGTGTATATAGTTCATCCCTGACTGTACACGTCACGTTTTCGTGATATTCCGCCATTTGGGAGCGCTCTGATTTTTATCGTTTCCGAAAGTTTGTGTTACCTTGATACTATTCTTAAGCACGTTACAGTTTTGTACTTATTAGCGTAAGTAATGAGATGTATTATATAAAGTATACTCATATTTATATTCATTTATGTTTATTAATTTTTAACACTCCATGAAAGGGATTAGCGTAAAAATTAATTCAATATGTTAATGCGATGTGAAAATATATTGTAAAAATTAAACTGTAACAAAGCTCACAATATAAAGATAAAATTTGTATGATATATCGAAATCATTACTTGAAACATAATGATGTGCATTGGGAAGTACACGGATGCACTAAATTTCATCATGAAAGAGTGGCATTCCTAGGAAGAGAAATTTCTCAAGATAAAGTTAATTACGTTGACTGTGTCTTTCGTGGTACATTTCCGAATAAATCACTTACTAGGCAAATTTTCGAGATTACCGTTAGTCGCAGAAAGAGAGCAACGGTGAGGCAAGCGGTTTCATCGTTGTCGGCGATACGGACAGTGGCAAAGGCGTGATAAAAAACGCAGACCGCGAAAATTGCGTCGGATCATTAGTATTGTAATTATGGAGCAAAGTGGCGTTCGTGGAGATTGCGGCAGCGATGCGATAAAATGATGGAGCAGCCCCGTCAAGCGCGCAATCATCGCGTACGTTCACCAGTGACATTCAATTAACGCCCGTTATTCAGCCAATTAAAAATGTGCAATTGTTCGCGAAAACATCGTGAGAACGATTCAATTGATCGACGGTAAATTAATCGAAAGCGCGCTCTTCTTAAATATTAATTAAATATTAATTAAGTACGCGATGAGATTTTTCTTTCATGAATTTCTTTTTGTTTCATTCAGATCGGTGTATATTTTATTTACGCAATTGTAAAGTAACGTACCTCCTTGCATGAGACTTCCGGGTTGACCGGGTTGAGGGGACGGTCCTCCGGGTAGAGCGGTTCCACCTGCCAGAAGACTGCCATGCTGACCACCACCGCCACCCCCACTTTGTTGCGCTGCCTTCATCATCTTCTTGTATTTACTCCTCCTGTTTTGGAACCAGATTTTCACCTGCAAGAAAAATTGTAACAGTTATGTTAGAGATAGATATTTTCATGAATTTCGTGAAAAAGTCAGTCATCAAATTTTATTATACATTCCACGCTTTTGTCTAACAACGTCAGACACGACATTTCAAAATTCCAAGAATGACAAATATGAATAATGTTATCAATAATAATTGAGCTGTCCTTCATTTTTGTTATAATAGTGAAGGTAATTTCTGTTAACTTTTCGACAGTATTAAGATAAGCGAGAAAAATAAAAGAATTTTGTGGGGACAAAAAATATCGCGACAAACCGCTACATACATATGCACTTATATTATATCGAATACTCATTAAATGTTTATAGACATTTACATCACATTTACATTTTTACGAGTATAACTGTTATATTATTTTTAAAAAATATCGTTGTTTATTTTCTTAAGTCGGATTAGAAGATTTGAACACACTTTTTACATAAATCATCTCATTCCTGATGTAATGACATGCAATAAATTGTAATACTTTTAAAATACAATACTACTCATATTAAATATAAACATCGTTATCATAAATGCTAATAATTATTATTAATATTATAATTACGAAGCAAAAATCGTCTCATGTTTTATGTTATTTCACGTCGCGTATCATTAACGTGTTCATTTTTGTACCGCTTCCTTTTTCCTTGAACCATTAGCTTGATCCACAAAGTTCCCCCCAAAAGAGGACCGCGAGCGATTTCGTCGAGACGCGTCGCTCGATTATCGACGCGCGATTGGAAATATATTTCGCAACTGCGATGCGCGCAAAAGCGTACC